>NW_008591923.1:0-25002 GCF_000691845.1 Merops nubicus | reverse complement strand
GTTATTTTCAAATATTTCCTAATAGTAATAGATAGTATCATATAATATAGATAACAGTTAATATTATATAATAGTATAATAGTAATAGAGTTTTGGCATGTTACCTTTTAGTTGGTTGCCCAGGAGACATATTTAACTCCTATGCAATAAGGGCCAGACAGAGGAAACGTGTCTGCTGCAGAAAGGCCATTCCCCAAGTTTGCCCTCCAGACTTGGACACTTGTGAGGAGACCACAGACTCATAAAAAGAGCAACAGAGGAACTGGTCAGCTTGACAGATGAGCATACAATCTCTAATAATACCTCAACTGAAAGATCCTGAGTAATCCTTTCTTAAGTTCCCTTTTTGTCAACTTATCTCAGTTCAGTTGAGCAGTCAACACCTTCTTCGAGAAATAATGACCAAAGATTGTTCTAACCCTAACATTCCTCCTTTCCCTTTTCCTTACGGAGGGACTATCCAGGTTGGCAGGTCACCTGAAGTACACTGTCACATGTCTTTTCCCTTGCTGACCAAAATTAACTTTATAAAATCTTGCTCTACATGACAACTCTGTCTTGAAGCTCAGCAAGACAGAATCCATTTATTCGCTGTTGGATTTCCAACAACCAGGAGAAAGGTCTAAGTTAAACAGCAGAAGCATCATATATGTTCTCTCCAAAACTAGGAAAACTTTAACAGCCTCTGCAGTCCCTTCATGGAGGTAGAGGTTTTCAGCAATTGTACAGTGACATCTGGTCTAGAATTAGAGGGACTCTACTAAGGCAGAAGAAAAAGAACACTTTAAACAGATGTTTCAGTGACTGTGAATTATTAGCCTACTCTAAATTTTTTTTGGCTTTCAGTAAAAGGTTCATTTTAAGCAAATCTGTTTGCTTTTCCCACTCAGGAGTAAATTGGCACCAGACAAGTAACTTGTCGATTTCTATGAACAGAAGGCTTTTAAAGATATCTATTACAAACTATTGTTGCTTGTAATAGGCCACCAATTCCTTAAAAATTGTTTTCTTGCAACCTCTCATCTCTCCTCTTACTTAACCATGCTTGGTCTGTTCCGTTAGGAGAACTTCTAGGTTATTATGTGCAGAAACTTCATTTTCAGCCACTGTCACATCATTAAAGGCAGCTTGTTAATGCTAAAAAGAAAAAAAAGTTTGGTTTTGTTCAAGTGATTCTTGTGACTCAGATAACTCCCAAATAGAAATTATGAGGCTGATGACCTAGTGCTCATCACTGACCTCACAGACACTGTGCAAATAAGGTTTCAGAAAAAAAAAAATTTATTAGGTTGTAATATGAAATTTAATTTCTCCCTTCACTTTGTGCAATGCTCTAATTTTTACACAATTGGAGGAGCATGTTCGATATATTCCAGCCCAGCAGTAGCTAGAGAGGACATTTATTAAGGAAGTTTTGAAATATATCAGAGGAATCTTAGATCAAGAAGTGTGTCATCAAAGGCAGAAGTTTCTATTCAGTGCACCACACACATTTAAAGCAGCACGTGCTCCTTCCAGCATTCTTCCTACTTTTTGCTAATAAAGTCCTCATCACTGTGGGTTAAAGAATAAACCTCTATTTTGCAAAATTGCCTCTTTTCAGATTTACTATTGTGGAAGGTGGCAATTCCTGCAGATAAAATAAATTTCTAAAAACAGACTTTAGGAAAGATTTCTACTTTCATTCTAGACAACCAATAACAATAATAACTTAAAGGCTCTACCCGTTTCATCTTCTTATTCTCATAACTTATATGGAATAGAATTAAAAGTGATTAGCAATACAGTTTTAGAAGCAAGCTATAGAATTCAACTGAAAATTCAAACCCTGCTGGAGGCACTCGTGGGTAATTAAATATTAAAAATAAAACAATTCCACACCCTTCAGGAACAGGTCTTTTTCATCTTCAGGTTCTCATTGGAACTCTTTAGATTTTTCTCTTCACCAAAAAAATGCATGCACTGAATAATCATCTCTTCTGGTTTCATTATCAACTTTCCCTTGCAGCAACATGTTGCTGAAGCACTGTACCTGTCATACATTGCACAACACCAAATCAAGTGATTCATGAGTATCTGACAATGATCTGAGGCTTCTGATTTGTCAGTCAAACATGCAAGCCATAACAGAAATCAGGCATCTTTTGGAACCTGGAAAAGTACCTGAGGATGTTCAGTATTGCTTAGTTACTTCACAAACTCACCCATGCCCCCCAAAAAACTGTAAGTCAAGTTGAAAAACTCCTTCCTGACAGCTTATGCTTTTTAATAAAGTCCTTCCACATGATCTCTGCAGGTCTTTGCTCCAGGGGCTGCAGCATGGTGTGAGCCCCAAGAGGACTGGGGGTCCTCGTCCCCACCCTCAGGATGGGAAGTTTAACACTAGTACCTCTTCAGAAAGCAGAACCAATGGTTCTCCCCTCCTGCAGTCAGTAAATCCATATGCTGCTTTTCTCTTGCATGTCTAGATAATTCTTTTCCTTCAGCATCCTATTTTCAGAAATAGCAAGGAACAAAGTTAAACTGATCTTTTGCTTTGTCCTGTTTTTTCCAGCACTTTTCCTGTTCTCCCTAGGGTGTTTTTCCAGTATAGTAGCAATATGACACATTGCTTAATCTGGACTGTTTCAATTACTGAAGTATTTATTTTTCTTAATGAGAGAAATTGGGTATTTCTTTATGTTAAGTCCTGCCTTATTCATTTCAGGCTGTGGTAACTGTTTGCTCAGTGTCCCCTAACAGCTACCAACAGTAATAACACCTACTCTTGGAGGTTCAAAATGTCTTGCTATTAAGGCAAATGTTCTTTTTCTCAAATATTGTTATTTAAAAAATAATTTCCTCTCAGCATGTTATCTATACAGCTGCAAAAGACTAGGGAAGGGTTACAGTTCATTCAAATCCCTTCCATCCACAATTCTAAAAATGAAGAGAAGAAAAAGAAAGGAAAGGAAAATCCAGCTGGAAAATGATGTCTCTGAAGATCCACCCTGGAGCAATCATAGCTTAACCTAGGAAATAAATTCCTCTGAAGCATCACTTGGAACAGGAGAAGGATGATTAACCTAAATGGGCTTTCCTGCTCCAGGGGACTGTGGCTCCTTGGTGAGCCTGACAGAGCATTTTGCAGAACAGTGGAGTATAACCTGGTCCTACCCTTACAGCCAGCTCTGCAATGAGCATAGAAATCTTTCTGTGCTGGTGCAAACTTACTGTGTGGATGGATTCCTGCATTCAAAATGCCTGTGTCTGAAGCTTGCAGCTCTGTATCACCAAAGAGTTTCTTTTCTAGAGTTCTTTCAATGACACGGGGTACTTTGTCTAAAAGTTAGAAGTAATTCCATAAGTAAATTAGATTTTCTGCTGGCTAATAAATTTGGATTTAAAACCTCTGCACTTGATGCCCACTGAACCAGTGTGAAACCATGAGGCTTATGCTCATTAAGTCACATTAGAAAAATGGCTTTCTGAGATGAAATTCTAATGACCATTTACACTTTACACAATATTTTTATCTCACTTACACAGGACTGGAAGATTATTTTACAATGTAGTCAGTGATATCTAGCCATGCTCCTGAGGCATACTGTTGCATTTGATACTAAAAACTGAAGTGCTATAGTACACAGTGGAAAAATAGAACAGATGCTAAAGCTTCTATAGAGACTCTGGAGACACAATCATGGCTTATTTCTGGTATTTTGAGTAGCTGAACTCAGCATAATCAGAGTCTCAATTTAGACCTGAATCCAAGCAGATTTCTCCTCTGCACTTCCCAGCTTGTGGACTCACTAATATGTAGCAATGTGTGTAAAACAATACTCAGTCCAATTTCCTTTCAGACCAGCATGTTGTAGAGATAAAAATATATACAAACTCTTTGCACCACTGGAGTATCAGCTGTATTTAAGTCAAGGAGACTAAGATCCTGCCAGAAAAAAAACCTTTTAGGTTCTTAATCCTTTTAATTTGTGGACTTTAATTTTTGTGCCTTAAACTTACATGGTTATCATGAGTCTTATGATAGTGTGTTCCTTAATGGTCAAATAAAAATTCTCACATTTTATTTCAGAGCAATAGAAATTCTAGTGCTTGTATCCTCAGAAAAACAGTCTCATAAAGGCTGAGAAACCATCATTTTAAGAAAAAAGGTATCACCTTTTTTTAATGCTATGTTTTGGAAGGCAGCAAGTCAGAGTTATGATTTCTGAGGATCAGCAAGTCATCATTTGTAATATGTTATCATGAAGGTCATTAAAACTTCCAGATAAGTAAAGACTTCCTACTATACCTGGAATTTGGCATTCCAAACCTAATAACAATAATTTCATATTTCTTGTGTTTATTTAGGAAAACAAACAAACAAACAAACCAACAAAACAAAACAGAAATATACTAACTTCCTAGCTTGGCTTAGGTCATGATTTAAGTTTCCTGATGAATAACTAGTTCAGGAAAAGAGGCTCAAGAACACTTTGATCCAAACACTAATCACAATGCAGGCTCCTTCTTGAAAGGTAAATATCAGAAGCATCCTTGGCACCTGCTATGGGTACACAGCCAGGCTTCTGACAACAACTCTGTAAATCCAACATCAGATATTGCACTTTCCACTCCAATAGGATCTTGGTTTTAGTTTGTACATGCTCAGCAGGATGCCACCATCTCCACTAGTCCTTTCTACTGCTTGGGCCAGACTCTCTACACTTAGGTGATCATCCTCCACTTGCTTCTTCCACAACACAAGGAACTTCACACGTGGCCCCTTCTGCTATCTGGACCTTTTCCACCTTGGTCCAAGTACTCACCCATATGTGCCTTTTTAGCAGCATATCCACAGTATCCTCCCACTTACTATTTTTTCCCTATTGTTGAGCCTCTTCTCTTCAGCCCATCTTCTTATAGCTTCTCTTTCTGCTTGGCACTTTCTCCCTGAAAATTTATTGTCATATATATACTCTTTCAGGACGTCTAGGCCTGATTTCAACTTAGAATAGCCAAAGTGGTATCACTAGCAGCCTACTTGCAGCAATAGAGAATGCTCTCCATAGGATAATTGCCTAAATTAACTAATTTTCAAGAAATCTAATTATCCTATGCAATGTTCCATGTGGCTGCACTACAACATGCTCTCAAGCTTGTAAACAATCCTGCCAAACCTACATGAGCTCTGTTAAGATGGCATAGCAGTAACCACAGTGTAGACAGCCCCTTGGGATCAGGACTTATTTCTAGTATTTTCTGATATCCAGATAATTGTAGGATGTGATGACTGCAGCATTTTAGATCTGTCCTGATGGCTAATGAGCCATAGAGTGCATCTGAGGTCAGGCTGCAAGCATGAGCCAAATCCAGCATTGCTCTATCCTTACCACATGGGAACCAAAACCTGGACCCTTTCACAGGTGGAAATTTCAGATGTTCTTTCACCTTCTGCAGATTCCCCCTTTCTCCATGTGTTATTCCAGACAGCACTGCATGGAGACTGCAATACTTCTCCTATTTTTAACAGTGTGAGGCACTTAGCTGGGAATTCTCCATGCTCTGATGTGTGTTTGATCAAAAATTTAACTACCTTCTATAATTTAATTGTGAAATGAACACTTCCTCCTCCTGCAAATGATGTTTCCATGGAAACTGCTCATGGTCCTGTTGCTGCAAAACGAAGAGGGTTTATTAATGGATCTTTCTATTTTTTTCTGAATTTAAAAACCAGCTCTAGCTCAGAGTCTTGAGGCTTCAGTATTTTTCACTTGTTGAAGAAAAATGTATTCAGAGAACAAGGTATATAAAACAAGCCATATCACTGTAACAGTATAGTAGCCTAAATTCCTGGCTGCATAGAGCTTAGGCTGAGGAGCAGTTGAGATGGACTTAGAGCTAAATTTTCTATTTAAAATGTTCATGCAGAATGATGGAAGTTACCTCTTATGGGATGATACAACTGTGGTTTCAGAAGATGATTGTAAGCTGCACTATCAAGGACATTTTAAGTACAGCTGAAGACTCCTGAAAATCAAGTACTTTATTTAATCAATGTCATCAGTATAATCTTTGTTGTAGGAAACACTACTCTGGACTCTCCCAAGAAGCACTGTTAGCATATTGGTAGTATCCAAGATAACTTCCTAGCCTTCTGGTTCAGCTGGTAAGCAGTTAGTATGCTTAGTAGCTCCTTCCTACAAATACTTATGTGAACACTCAAACCATAGGGCAGATCCTACATATCACGCCAAACTACATCATGTTTTTTCTGCAGACATGATATAAGTGGATTCTGAACTTTTCCTACCCAGAAGTTAAATTAATATTTTAAACAGAATTATATCTGTGTTGTTGGATGCATATGCAACAATTTTACTTACTTTACTGCTACTGAATGCAAGAGCCTTCATCCTCCACTTCCTTTGCATTTTTGCTGTTAATGAGCAAGTCTAGAGAAGAGAAAGCCCATTAAAAAGAGTGAAAAAGAGGCAGCTTTCTGATCATATAACAAGATGCCATGGCAGTTGTTAAAGAAATCTCAACACAACTTAGCTAGTTATATCCAGAAGTCTCAATTTGTTACTTTTGATCTAGGATTATGTAACTTTTGTTCCTCGTTCCTCTTCTTAATTGACTGGTTCAGAATTTCCTGAACATTATATCGTCTTTGATGCAGCTGCCCTTGTTCCCTTTCATCTGCTTGCAGAGCACCATTAGTGTTACTAGCAAGAGCTGATGACAGCTGAACTCTTGATATTTGTGAGTGAGAGTGCCAGTGTTGTCTTTGACACTGGCTATCAGTTACAGCAGCTTCAGCTGGAAGATAAGTCTTCCCCTGTTGGTCTTTATGGTTTTTGGAAAATGTCAGGGATAAGGTATCTCCTGTTATTTCTTTTATCCCTGATATCTGAATTCTACCAGGTAGCAAATGGCTCACAATGACAAACTCCTGCACAAAATGCTGTTAGGATGAGTCAGAGGTTGCTAATACTAGAAGATCAGTGCAAATGACTAATGTCACCCAAATTAGATCACATGGGAAAAGCATCTTTAGGTATTGCTGCCCTTGTTCTTATCTTCCAGTATGTTGTCATCATGGTTTCCAAGGCCTTTCCTCTTAGATTCTATCCTGTATGATGACCTTAGTATGAGCTGTTTGCCATGCAACCCAGTTTCAGATTATTATCTTGAGAGATAAAAGCCTACAGCACCTGTATCACTTGCTGTGTATGAGAAAGTATTGCTTCACTACCAGCAAACCCTGTCAAAAATTATTGCCAAATTTCAGGAAAGAATTCTTTTTCTCTTATACTGACTTCATTTTATGGAGCAGTTTTTCCAGTTTACCCTGCTGATTTGGAGCCGAGGAGAGTCAGCAGCACTCTGCCAATATCACAGACTACAGTCATGCCCTTGCTAGATGAAGAGTTCAAACAGCTTTCCTTTGGCCTCCTGAATTTTACAGCTTTCAGGCCTGAAGAAAAACCAACATCTGACTAAAAAGGCTATTTCTGTAACGTTGCTCAATCTAGACAGGAGAAGAACTAGGATTTATAACCCAGCAAAGAGAGATTTAAAGGCAGCCTTCCCTCCTGCTGACCTCAGGCATTTACCTTGACTTCAATAAAGTTCTATGCTGCTTGCCATACAAAGCCTCCCCTGACAGGGCATGAAGACAGAACTTGCTTTCACAGTCACTAGGCATTGTCAGTCATTTGTAAAATTAAAAATTGTCAGAGAATATGCCCCGTGTCCTCCCAGTCCTTTGCACTGGCCATTCCTGTGCTGGCTGTGGTGGTCGTGGTAATGGGATTGAATTCACAGGTAGGTCTGGTGATGACAATTAATTGTTATCTCCACCAGACATGCTTTGATAAGTCGCCAGCCAATTATGGTACTAAACTAATTCTCTTCTATGACCGTTTGCAGCAAACCCAAACCAAGTCCACTACTATTACTGCATAGAAAATAATGTTCAGAGCCAGGCACAGGAATTTGATCTATGTCATGTCCAACTAGTTTAAAATCTCCAATTATTTTAGGAATCTCTGGGGGGACTGCAAGACCTACGCTTTCAAGTATTGCTTCTGCTCCACCAGACATGCTTTGATAAGTCGCCAGCCAATTATGGTACTAAACTAATTCTCTTCTATGACCGTTTGCAGCAAACCCAAACCAAGTCCACTACTATTACTGCATAGAAAATAATGTTCAGAGCCAAGCATAGGAATTTGATCAATGTCCAACTAGTTTAAAATCTCCAGTTATTTTAGGAATCTTTGGGGGGACTGCAAGACCTATGCTTTCAAGTGTTGCTTCTGTCATTATCTTAGAGTACAATGCAATAACTTAGGCATTTACTAAAAGTTTTTAAAAGACATTTTACAATGTACAAAGCAAAGTAAGGTTTGTAATTCTATTTTACCTTAGCTGGACAACAGAACTCAATTCTTATTTTCAGACTTTTTTTTTAATTTTATAATGGACCAGTATATTTTGTCTTGGTTCTTTTCAGTCTTAGAGGACAGTAAATACCACCCTCCTCACACCAATTCCACTACAGACAACAAATACATCGTTAATGTAGGAAACCAGTTAATTAATTTAGAGCTCACTAGTGCCTGGTCCTCTCCAGCTCGTCACACAGGCTACAGTGCCAATCTGTCTCCAGGTCCTTGGTTATGCAAAACAGTTAATAAAACACATGAGATCCCTGCGAGAAGCTGGGTAACAGAGGGATGACTCTTCTGAGATGGCAGAGGCTGCCCCTGGGACATTTCTTCAGGGCTGGTACAGACAAATAAATACTCTTCTGAACTCTGGCAATCCTTTCTCCTTCTGCTGAATGGCTTTTTCATTTAGTCCTTTCTTGCCCTTGTCTTTAGTAGTTATCTTGTTGCTTGCCTTGCTCTGTCTACCTTAATAGCTTCTTTTTTTCCTTTTATCAGACTTGGATAAAGCATTAGGCAAATATTACCCAAAAGTGAAGATAAAAATATGTTTAGAGATTAGTTTACAGGACACTGCATTCAGTGCCCTGTAAACCTTTGCTCACCGTTAGGAATTTCCTTTTTCTTTTAACACTGTTACCACAATTAACAATTCTGTAAACATTAATTACAGCATCTGATTTCTTAGAAGGCAAGATTAGTGAGAACAGTTTTAACAGCTTTGACAGAGATTTTATTGCAATGAGGACTAAAACACATGTACAAGTACATATAATCTTCACATGCAAAACCAAAGATGACAATGAGGGCAGAGGCTCTGCACACACAAGCAGAGCATCATGGCTTTGGAGTTCTGGCAGCAGCAATTGCCAGCAGCTATCTTACCCCTAAATATTTTGTGACATTCAGCCCATTTCTGCTAAAATTATGGCATGGGTCTTCTTTAAAGAGCAAATTATCTAACACAATTCAGTGAGATCCTTTTTACTTAAAGTCTTGCTACAAATAAGGATTTTTAAAGCAGCTAAATCAAGTAGCCACAGTGTTTTGTCCAATGCATAGATAATATGACTCAGCTCTGCTGGCAACACCTACCTTCTGACAGCTGAGTCAATTTGTAGCTTCATAAAAAGCCACTGATAACAACCAGTACACATACATTCTGTTTCTGATATTTTATTGATCAGTGGAGGTGTCTGAATGGTGATTTCCCACTGCCAGTTTCACTGAGCAATAGCTTGGGAGTGCTTTAAATATTAAATATAGCTGGAAGATTTTTCACAAGCAAGGGGAATCCCATTGTTTTAGCCCTTGCAGAATTATTGTATTATGAATTATTGAAGAGGCTGAATTGAAAGGTTAAGGCTCTAAGCAACTCTCCCACAAATGTGAAAAGAGCAGGCTAAAAATGAATGGGAAAACAAAAGGAAAAAAGAATCACCCAAAGTTTGACTGTTTGTTTCATTAACATTTAAAAATTGGTATTATTCTCATAACCAAATTATAGTGTGCAATAAACAAATCATGAAGCTGATCTGGACACATTCCATGTACTGATGCCATCAAGATTGCCAATAGTCTGTTTAATTTTCTTGGCACAAATCCTAGGAACAGAAATCATTCTGATCATGAAAGGCAGGGGCATGGGCACAGGGAGATTGGTGAAGTAAGGTTTATAAGGACACAAAAAGCACCTCAGAATAAGTCAGCATTTCTAACACAAACACTGAAATCATCTGGACTGGAAATTGCGACCTTCAAACATTTCCTGATTAGTTTGTAGCTGTTGGCTACATGCCAGGGTGTTCTTTCTCCAGTCTCAAATATAAGCCTGTGCTCAGGATTGTTCTGCTGTAAACAAGGATGTGTTTAAAATACCTTTAAAGAAGTAGATTCTATGTTTGTCTGATGCTAAATATGTTTCTCTGAAGAAACATATTTTTCATTCAAGGAAAAGCCAGACTACTGAAATACAAAAATGCAAAGCTGTCTGTTGTACAATATGTAAAATAGTTATGAAGTAGGGACCACTGGTGGTTTGAGCTTGGCAATAGGTATTGTTTGACACTAAAGTGGCAGAAAGTCGTCTCCTTTTGCCAGAGACCAAGGAGTTTTAAACTTTGAATCAGTTCTAAGAAAACAAACACTTTTTGTTTAACTGTCACAAAGCAATGCAGCTCAGGGCCTAATTTCACTGTAAATAGATTTTATTCACTAAAATTGTGTTTTCTTTCTTCCAGCCAAGCTTTGTTTCTCCTCAGAGCAAGAAAACAATATTGGCATAACAACCATTTCTTTCTTTAAAATAGAGTCACATTATAAACACTTTAAAGAGACTTGAACACACACAGGCAATCAACTTCTGCATGGAACAAACAGTCAGGTATTTTGAAATGTCTTGCTTGTCCTGTTGGTGCTGAATCTTAAGAACAGGATAAGCTGTGAACTAAACAGTACCATACACACCAAACCAGTTGGAATCTTCTTGTAAGGCACCATAGCCATCACCAAAAAAAAATTGAGCACTGTTAATAAGCTAGAGCTCAAAAGACAAGGAGGGTACCATCCTGGAGGAAACCATGGGTTCTCCATTTGCATGGGTTTGCTTTTTTCTTTTGAAGTTGTTTGCTTTTAGCTTTTTGTGCAGAAATGAAGTGTTCATAGAAATAATCATTGCCACCTAATGCTAGATCTTAAACTCTCCACTTTTATTTTCAGCAATTGATAAGGTCCTCCCAATCCTCTGAGGAGTATTGATGCCAAATAAAGCTTCGTCCATAAAAACTATATGTTGCTCTGATGATCTACAAAATAACTTAATGTCTTTCTACCAACATAATCTTTTCTTTAAAAATGCAAGGACTGTTCCCATAATGCTCTCCATGTTGAAAAATTCTTCTTGTAAAGTGAGTAGGACATGGCAACTTCAAGTGCATACAATTCTCAGTAAAATTCACCAAACTGTAAAGAAATTTCAACAGACGATCACACACAATTTAAACTGTAAGGGAAATTAAAACAGGCAAAGAACCTACTTCCTTTCTTTTCTTAAACTAAAAGATCAAAGAATAACACTTTTGTACAAGACCCTTCCTGTGCACAGTGGGTTTCAGAGCAGTACTGAGATTGCTGATCACTGACTCAGGCAATCAGAAACAATATAATGATAAATTAATTGCATCTCAAACAGAAACATTCCTCTGTCACTTCTACCCTTGTGGCCCAGTTGATGCAGTCATTTTTCTCCTATTTTGGAGCAACTCTGCAGAATGAACATTCCATTTTATGGAGCAACCCTGCACTGCCTGGCTCTTTCACAGCCCCTCACATGAATTTGATTCCCCCTGTATATTTTGCAAAGGAGCTGGAAGCAGAGGGGTGGCATTTGCAGAGCATTTACATTTATTCTGGGTAGACCCCTGAGTACTTCAGAGACTTAACATACATCAGCAGATGAGCAACCCCAGGCCAGGAGAGCAAATGAACATTACTGAATGTGACTTTATCAATTTCAGTTAATATACTGAAATGATATAAATAATTTGCTGCAATGCTGTGAGAGCCAGCAAGTAGCTCAGGCAGGGAACAATTCTGTTTAAATAACAACTGTCTCCTTTTCGTCTTAATCTCTGAAAAAAATGATGAAGAAGGTCCTGCAGGCAAACCATGGATGATAGGGTGCCCATGAGCCTGACAGGATGCCTTTAAGCTAACTCTTTGCATTAATGTTTAAAAAGCCAATGAATCTGTTGTTTTGTTATGCTGTTGAACTGTTGTTTTTCACATGACAGCTGTTGGATACTGAGATTAATTGATAGATTATGAGGTCCTCACAGCTTCAAACGATTAACCTTGGGGATCTTTTACAGTTAATCTCAGCTGAGAAAGAATATTGTGCTAAAAATTCTGAGAAAAAATCAATTTTTTCTTTCTAATCTAGCAGCATTTATTAGACACTAAATTAGGGAAGAATTATATTTAAAGTATATTTCCTGGAGTTAAAACCTTTCTTCCTTTCAATTCCTCTTACAGGTAAAGATGACCAAGTTGTGAGTAATTTCATTTTTGTCAATAGAGTGGTATTTTAGGGAATACAGCAACTGTAAAAACATAGACTAAGTGTCCACATATACTGCCTAAATCGTGGCTCTACTATTAGACCACTAATCACTGGCACATACTGTGTTTTCTTCCACATGTTGTCCCCAGCATGGGAATATAACAAGATGTTGAAGGGCCCCACACAGAAACAGCCACAGAAATGCAGCTTCTTTTGCTGCACAGATCACTACACAACATAAACAGCAGAAGTAAACCAAATAGTTTCACCATCCATTACAGGAAGGGGGAAGACAAAAAAAAAAATATTTATCCCCCTGTGAGCTTAATGGTTTCCTCTTGTGCATTGTTTTTACGAAGTAAACCAAATAGTTTCACCATCCACTACAGGAAGGGGGAAGACAAAAAAAAATATTTATCACCCTGTGAGGTTAATGATTTCCTCTTGTGCATTGTTTTTAGCCAAATAGGTAACAGAAAAGAAAGACCTCAGGAATACAACCTCTGCTTTTTCTGTTTGTTGTAATATAGAGACTAGGCTATTGTAAATGTTTCTATAACAATTTTTGTATGATTTCCCCTAACTGATTCTTAGAGTCTAAAGAAATACATTGTATGTGCCTGATTTTGGCCTTGGACATTCCCAACCAGGGAGTGAGGAGACAGTTGCTGCTAGAAACAGGAGCAAATCTCATCAGGTTCCCCAGCACTGTGCTGCAAGGAGGTTCCCCTGTTAGGTTCTGCTGTCAGGTTGGAGTTTGCTTGTGTGCCTTCTTTCTGTGCCCTGCTTTGGAGTCACACTCCCACAGGTACTGTAAAATCATCCTTGCCAGAAAAAGTCTTAATCCTTTCTCTTCTGTCTGGCACCACTGCAACTATACCTATTATATATCACATTACTTGTACTACAGAAAAATTTTAAATTTAAAAAAAATTTTAAAAAGCATGTTTTTACACTTTGGGAAATAAAGGCAGCAGCAAGCTCTGAGAAGACTATCTGCTTCAAATATTCTGGGGGACAATTTTCCACCAGCCTCTCCCTCCAGACACCACCTAGTCAGACAGTGCTGAACAAAATCTGAATATTTCTTGATTGACAATACTCTTCACTGTTTCCCTAGTCATGCTGTTCTATAGTTCACTTCCTATAGTGAGACAGAAATTTTACTTTTATAGGAAAAGGGATGCTCCAAGATAGCCTTCTTTCCCTTTATGGCCTCATTCAAGCTGTGCATAGGATTCAACACAACCTCTCCTACTTTCTCATATCTTCCCTGTGAGCATAGTCTTTTTCTTCAGTCTGGCATTTCTTTTCTGTACTTGATTCTTTTCTCTGAACTCCTTACTGAGCACTTTGAAGACACCACAAAACTCAGATATTTATAGTGACCTTATACCTCACATTATCTTTCTCAAAGAGTGGAATTACAGACTCTAAAAACAAGCAAAAAAATATTCTCATTCTGATGCTATGAAATGCCAGCTGATAATTTCTAAATGTCTTCTCTTAAAATAATACAAAATTTGCTTGAATTTTAGTGCCATGGAAGGGCAGTAGACTGCAGGACATAACTATCAAACATGAGCTGGTAGGGATCCAGTTGTGGCTTTTTTGCTGTTCCTCAAGACTGTAGCTGCAGTCTTGTCTTTCTTGACGTTTGATATTATCATCAAAAACAATTCTCAGGAAGCTATTTTCAATTGAAATCCTGCAGAACAAATACTAGTTTTAGCAAACACATATGTATTACCCAACAACCTTCTCTAGAGCACCTCAAGAACAAAAAGAGAAGCTCCTCATAAAATATGCATGTGGGCTATGTGGCAAGCATGGGTGAAAGGACATGAACAGGTGATTTATCCACAGCCTTTTCTCCCTAGGAATTCTAAGCACTTCAAAAAGAGAGACAAGTACAATTTCAGAGTTGCAAAGCAAGAGCAGATTGTTTTCTCTTGAATCTCATCAGTCAATGATGGAAACAAACAGATTTTAGGTCTTCTAGGAACGCTTTCCTTGGGAAAGAGCCAGAGGAGTGAGCCTGTGGTCTCTAGGTCTCCTACAGTTACCTCCATACTGGGGAGTTCTACCTTTACTCTCTGCTTACACTTCAGTGTTTCCTGTAAATTTACTTTATTTAAAAATGCTTTCTGTTGTTCAGTGTTTTATAGATGGCTGCAAGTGATTTTTAGTGTGGCACAACAAGTGTCTGCACTTCTTTCACAGGCACAAGTAAATGCATTGATAAGGAAATGCCATCTTTGAAGCTGTCTAAAAATTTAACCATGTACAATACACCCATTTCCAGCTTCAGGTGGATATCTACTAACAAACTCCCTCTTTATCAATACGGTCATCAAATTTACCCAACTACTTATTTGAAAGCAAAAAATTCAGGGAGTGACAGCTCTAAATCCACAATGAGGAGATAAAAGAACAGAAATCACCTGGGAACCATCTTTCAAGAAAGGAGCACAAAGACAGGGTATGGTATGGTGAGTGCTAGGCAACATTTAAGGACCCACTGAATAATTAGCAAAATTATTTTAACACATCCATTCATGCCTGTGGAGCCCCAGATGCAGCCAAATATTCCGAAGCTGAAAAGTGCACAAAAATAATAGCAGTATCATTTTAAACCAAGGTTGAAAGTAATTTTTTGTAAATGTGGCTTCCTAAAAGGAGCCCAGAGTTCACAGGAATAAGCCAACTGAGTAAATATAAATTAGCTTTGTCAGGCTGGTTTCCTTGTGGGGAGACATTAATTTTAAGATGTGTAACTCAGCAATCAGAGGTGTTTGTAAAACCAGAGATGGCAAACTTCTTAAATATGGACCACTGGGAGAGTTTTAAGAAACAGAAAATTCCTCTGTATTAAGAGCTACCTTGTCTTTGAACTAATAACAAAGAGAAGAATGAATCTCTGAAATGATTGTGATACAATCAGGCCCAGCTCCCATATTCTAGCCAAACTGGCTTAGAACCTCATTTATAAAGTGCTGTTGACACTGACTTTGGGTATTCAGTCTTCAGCTGAAAACTGTGTACTCAAAACCCCTCCAAAAAAGAGAAATGTATACAGTGTCAGCACAATTTTGAGGCCTTTCTTAAATCTTTAAGAATTTGCAGTTCATCTGCAGGAGCTGAGAGGACACGAAAGTTACTGACCAAGAAATGACATCAGAATAAATTTACAGAAAAAGGAAGATGATAGATTGGTTCACAGGTCCCTTTTTACTCATTTGAGAAAGCTGATGGGGTCTTTAACTGCTGTAGTATGAATGATCTAAATACATTAGAAAAATATATTTTTCTTTTTGCTCTTTAAATTCAGTTCACTTGCATGACAAGGGTGACAGAGCAGGATGATTTAAACTCAAGGATCTGGTTAACTGCACACAACTTTCATGCTGTACTTACCTGGGCTGTGTAGTTTGTGCCCAGACAGTGCAAAGAGGAGGCAGCTGCCTTTGCTCAACCTGTGCTCAGGTACTTCCATCTGCCACTCTGAATCTCTGGAACAGTTCAGCTCTTTAGGAATGCATAACACTTTGGGACTACATGGCATCCCTTTGTCCTCCCCCGTTCAAAAAGTGGAGGCTATTTTAGGAGCAGAAGCACAATTAATGAAGGCTTTTCCAGCTAAAACCATCTTTCTCTTCATGCTTCTGAGCTGCAAATAAGTTAAATCAAGTACTTCTGAGTGCTGCTTAACTACGAACCCACACGGTGGGTGCTTTCAGAGACCATAACAGATTTTTTCAGGTCTCCCTGAAACACTAAAGGTGGCTGAATTCTGAGGTTAAGAATGTCAGATGCAGAGGATGTTTTCTATTGTTTCTACAGAAGTATTCTCTTTCTGATAAAGAAACTCAGTTTCTGTTAAAGAAATATGCAAAGTATGTCCTAAAGACATTGTTATCAACGGGATATCTTGACTTATTTTTCTTTGCTGCCATCAAAATATATCCAGAACATGCGTGGCAGGACCAAGAAATACCCTTTCTACAGTTTCCACAGCATCAGATGCACTCTGGAGAGGCAAAATGTAGCTGATAGGTAGAGGTTTGTAAGGGAAGGGCTGTTAAAATCACATCTCTAGCCTGTCACTCAGGCTAAGCAGAGAAGGGCTCTGGGAGAGGGACTTGGCTAGAACAGAGGAGGTGAGGCATGCTGGCTGTTTGCACTGCTGATTATGGCTGACCAGAATGACAGATGAAGATCTGATATTTGTATTTGAGCAGGTGGTTAGCTGTATCTGTTTTTTGGGTACCTGTTTATGTTGCATTTTTTAAGTGTAATATACCCATATGTAAGCTGTTCGTACCAGGGTGCTTGTGTGCTGTGGGTTAGCAAACAATTTAAAACTGTATAAAAAAAGTCTTTCTGCTTGTCTGCAGATAGTTATGCCTTTCAATTATCCTTCAAATCAGGAAAATGTGTGCTGAAGTATATATTAATTACAGGAGAAATGTACATACCACTACAGACTGCACAGCTTGTCTGACAACAGGAAAGCGTAGTTCCTAAACATCCTGATTTGAGTCTGTGTTAATGTGTGACAGTATTGGGTTTACACATTCAAAATTAAACCTCTAGTAAACCAAAGCAACAAATGAAAAGTACCAGAGCTTATGAAGAACTGGAATATATATATTTTTCAAGGAATATATATATTTTTCAAGTAAGCTTACTATCATGGTGTAGAAATGGTACGTAAGGCTGTTGCATATTGGAAAATTGCAACAGGGCTGATGAACATTTCAAATCCTGCTCTCTACTCCATTAAACCCATTTTATGCCCATGCAACATCATTATTGCTAATTATGAATAGTAAATAGGCAAATCCATTTGAAAACAACCTGTTGGTGAAAATGAGTGCAAGTCATCCAGTTAATAACCTCATTACATATAAAACGACTTCAAAGGAAAAGAAGGGTTCTATTAAAGAGTTCAGTTCATTATGTTCTCTGTCATACCTGTGTCCTGAAATCCCTCTTGGATGCTGTAGTTACAAAATAAGAAGCCCTGCCTCAGGAAGCATCCAGCCTAAGAAGGAGGATGAAACAAAGATCCAGGACAGTGAGGTGACTTGACTGCAAATTTCCTAATGACAGAGAAGAACAGGTAAAGGAAGCAAGCACATAGAACAAGCTTTCAAGCAGGGAGGTTTTAACTGTTGCTCTTAATTTGCATCCTTTCAGCTTAATAATACAACTAAGGTGATGAACTATTCATTCAGACAGGATGCCCCCAAGTGTAAAGTGCTAGATTCACTTGAAAAATGGGGACAACCTAACAGGGTCATAAAGGACAGAGTTTTCTTTGGCTTAATCAACATATCTGGAATTTCCACGGTAAATATTAATAGTGCTGACACTTCTATCTGCACTGATGTACAAAAACAGTAGCTTGATCAACAAAGGAGAATGTGAAATATTCCAACACACAGAAATTAATAAGAGTTTTAGAGGAGAATATGAAAGCTATTGAACAGGCTGCTAATGTATTAGGATTTCTTTCAGATATTCATTATCTCTGGGCAGACAATGGTGAATGAGCAGTAAAATGCTATGGAAAGATAATAAAATGTGATCATTTAGGCTAATATTTCAGCTAAGTCCCACAAAGGCAATGAGCACTTCTAAAACATTTTCTTCTGGCAAGATATTAATTTTAAGTTGAATTAATTTAGTTGAATGCCTGAAAGGCAGCTGAATGAGGTAATTGGGAGGACATCTAATACGTAGAAGAGTCTTGGAAATGAGGAAAGAGCCTACGAATCACAACTGCTCAGGTGCAGGTTTAGATTAAGTACAAAGGGGGAGAGAATCCACCACACAGGAATACCTGTGATGTGCACAGGGGTTCACCACCCTCTCAAAGGTCAGCACAAGATGACTGGCAGGTTTTTTCCTTTTATGTTCTGTTACTACATTCATTCCTGCCCCACCGTGACACTTCAGCAGTAAAAAAGGTAAAAACCCATTCGTTTTCCATGCATCAGGCTCATGGTTTGAATTTTTATTTCTTAAATCCTGCTCTCCCTTCACTGTTCTAAATACATAAAATAAACCAGTTTATCTTCTGATTTCCTGTCTCTGTAACACATCTACTCTTCTCTTGATCTACCACACATCAGGCAGAAAAAGAAAAAGTGAACAAGAATCTACTATAGTGTTCATGCATTAGACCCAAAGCTAAACCACTAGTATAACATTTGGACTGGGGTTATTTCTGACAGGAAAGAAGAAAACCTGCCTCTAAAAGCTTCAGAAAGCAGTGACTGAAATTGAATCTGAGCAGCACTGCAAGATCTTCTCAAGTGCAGGGTTTGCTCTGACTGCATATCCCCTCCATAAGGATGTCATTTTCAGAATACCAGCTTAAGAATTTTGAGACCCATTTTATCTCTTCTCCACAGAAGTGAAAAACCATTTTCTTTCAATGCATGAAAGTACATTATGACCACTGTGCAAGCAAGGTGGTTCCTTTTTCCTTATTAGCCTGAAATTAGGGAATTTACTAATATTTTCTTAGCAGGATGTTAGTTTATGTGATGACCAAATCATCCAGGTTTTAAGATATGTTTCAGGAAGCTCTGCTTTTTGAAGACAACCTGTTTAAAAGTTTCATTTCACTAGGAGAATAATCCTGTATTAACCTTTATATTAGCTTCAAGAAGGTCTATTCAGGATGCTGGATCTGAAAGGACATAAATCTATTTATTTATTTATTCATTCAAATTTTATGTTGTCACCTTTCTAGCAGACAACAAAAGCACTCAAGGGTAGGTTCCCTTAACCTTAATAAGGAAAGGCTTTAACTGGCTTCAGAGTGGCAGAAAAGATAATCTAACAGGACACAGATGCCCCAGGTTCCCAGATTTATTTATTTATGTATTCTAAGTTAGAAGAAACAACGAGGGGTGTAGCTTTTTTTTTTACTGAAGCCTGACAAATAGGAAGGAAACTCCTGAGGTCCTACAGGCAGAATGCACTTTGGGTGAAACATGCCATGAGCAATAGCACCCAATGCTGGGGAAGGAAATAACAGTGGGGTGAGGAGGTGAGGCAGTAGCACTCCTGCAGAGGTGGGGGAAAGGAGAGCAGAGGCCACAGGCTGCTGCAGAGGGTCCAAGAAGACCACTTAGGTGGCCTGACCAGCTCCTTTGCTGAAGGAGCAGGAAGTGAGCACATAATGGATGATAAGGGGAAGGCTGAGTTGCCCTTCAGCATTCACAAAATTTGTGACATGCAGCTTAAAGCTGTTAATATTAACAGGCAGGTAGAGAGCAGACAGTTAAAGGGCATGATAGTGAATAAACTGACCATATTAAAGTCAGTGGGGCACACAGAAATGTACCCTAAAGCCAAAGGAATCTCTTCTGAATCATTATCCTTGAGAAGTTGCAGTAAGCTGGTGAAAGGCAAGCACTGTACTTTCCCTAATATAGAAAGGGTCCAGGGAATCCTGTTATTAGCTTACTTTACACCCTGAAAGATGCCAGAGCAAATGTCAAATGGTCAGTTTGTAAGTAAATGAAGGGTAGTAAGGTCATAGGATAGACATGGCCATTTTCATGTGTATAAAAAATGATTAAAAAGGGTATAGTGGTTCACTATTCTCTAAGGTTGTTGAGGTTGAAACAAAGAATAATTGATTTGTTTCACAGCAAGGAAAGGTTAGAGGCTAGACTGGAGTTTAGAGCAACTTTCTGTCTAACACAAGAACAGCAAAATTCTACAAGAGTGCCTACAAAGATTATGAAAATTAATTTTCAGTAGCAGTCAGGTAAATATCTGCTAAAGGGCATTTCAGTATGACCTCTCCTACCTCAAAGCAAGGAAAGGAAATGGCAAAACATGAGATAACTTCCAGCTATTTATTTCTCAGATTCTGTGTTTCATATATTTTACGAGGGTATTTTCCTCACAGTCCTAATATATCTATATTTTTCTTAGAGATTTTCTAAGATTTCCTCACACCCCCTCCTTTTTCTTTTTTTCTTAATTTAAATTGTATTTGAGTATCAGTCTTAAAATATCTAAGCCCAGAAACTCAGCCTCTGACTCCAATGACCTTGTTTTGTATCTGCACTTCCATGTGCAGTTTTATTCATTTGATCTAAATCAAGATATTCTCTTAAATGTTACTTGGTTAATCCCTTATCTAGGTATGCATCCTGAACATGAATACAAAGGATGCAGAATTTGATTTTATAAATACCTGATAAAACATTTGGGTGCATGAACATCCTCAAGGTGAGAATACCACTGTATGCTTCATGTCCAACACTTTGCAGGACTGTGAGTAACATAAATGATGGGATTTGTATCTGCAATTCACTGTTGCCACACAAAAAAACCCACAAACCAACAAAACAAAACCAAACATCACCAACCAAAAAACAGGAATGGATTTAATAAGCTGAAAGTAGATCTGTGAGCTGAAGAATGATGGGCAGAAATGACTTGAAAGAATGAGGCTTAGTTCTCATTTTTATATAGTGTCTCCTGTCAGACCACATATGATTTGTCAGAAAAGATTTGTCTAAAACTGTTTAGAACTAACTCAATTCTTACTCTGGAGGATTTGAAGAACTGTCAAGCAGGAACCATCGTGATGCCCATCTAGGGGAGTGTTAGAGTAATGCAAGCATGGTAACATAATTCTTTCTGTATCTAAAAATCTCCAACTTGTGCAGTGCTTTTTAGGCAGCTCGATTATTGTTGGCTGTGATAGTCCTAGAAGAATTTTAGTCTGAACAATGTACTTAACTGTGCACATCAGACTGGGAAGAGACCATTGACTGCATTATTTTCCTTTTAAATTTCAACAGACTATGTGATAACTTTGTTTTAAACACTGTTTTATAGGAAAACATATTTTCGTACTACATGTGGGTGAATTAATTAAATGTTCTCTGACAACTAGATAACATGGGAGAAGATAATTAAGAGCAGTTTGTCTTTGCACCATATAAGTCCCTCAGAAACTATAACATTGTATTAGTTCTATGAGTACAGCTAAACTCTGTTACCACCACTTTATTTCAGACTTGTTATGTTCCCTTCAGACGAGGAATAAAGACAAGGCATCTTTATTGCTTGTTCTCCACTGAACTTCCTCCGTGCTCCCCACTTCCTGGTGCTCCTTTTAAGACTGTTATCTTCATCAAATGAAATAGAAAGACTATGTGACTTTGGGAAAGGAAGCAGTGGAAAGAGATGCTTTTTCTTCTTGCTGATAAAAATCAATATTTTTAAGTGTTCTAGCCACTTGGGAAAAGTAGGGCTCATACAGCAAAATATTAGTACCTGAGAAGTATCACACAATCTGAGAGGAAAAGGCTGTGTGCTGCTGAAAGGCAGCTTATTAATTCACCAGCTTTCATAACACTGCAATGATGTTGAAGGACTGCTGAACTAATCAATTCCTGCATGTAACCGCCTCAGAGGAGCAGCTGCACAAATAGATTGAACATTATGGAGATCACGGGTGCTGAGATTTTAAGTCAATCATCTGTGCAAGCATAAACATTTAAGGCCAGCGTCTCACATAACACCCTCTCAGACAGTGTGGAAACAGGTTTATCACAGGCATTTTAGCCATTTCTTACACTAACCACCTATACTTTCTAAAAGTCTTATCTGCAGAGCCAGGGTGTAGTGCTAATAAATCTCTCTAAAAATCAATTAGGCGAGATCCCAAATCTGGAAGAATTGTTTCTGTAGAAAAATAACTGTAAGAACAGGAAGTAGTCTCATACTGAATACCTTTTCCTTGCTTTTCATTCTTTTTTTTCTCTTTTTTTAATGTGAAAATTCCCTACATAAGAAGGGCTGTATTTCTATCATGAAGCTGTAAAAAACAACCTAGCAGGTGAATATTCAATGGCAATATATTTCTTGTGTGTGCCACAGAAATGCAAATTACCTCTTTTACATTTATAATCAGTGCACATCTCACGTTAAATGAGGAAACTAAGAAATTATGAGTAATTTTGAGTCAAAGCAGAAAAGCAGAAAAAAACCCTTCAGCTCTCTGAAGAAGGAAGCATGGAAAAGCCATCGTAAGATATAGTACCTTCTTCCTCACTTTATCAGTTCTGAGGAAGAAGTTAATCAGGATATCAAACTCTGCATCTTTTATACTATATTCTGCAAAGGGGTTTGTACTGGTACACAATTAAAAGCAGCATAATGATATGTATAAAATGTGACAAAATAACGTTTGGAAAAAGCTGGTGCTAATCATGACAAAACAAGACTTGCAGAGCATCTGACACTCACCAAACATCAGCTCATCACTCGTTGTCTGCTGTAGTGCACAGGAGATGGGAAATGTTGCAAAAAAGGAACAGGAAAACCCTGTGTCTTTGCCTGACCTTGCTGCAGACATCCAAAGTGAAGGAACAGTGACTAAGGCCCTAAGCAACTCATTTAACACCTAGTGGAACCGGTGTAATTTTCACTAGGCCTACAGAAGCAGGCTGTCACTGCTTTTGAACACACCCCAACATATCCTCTGTGAACTTTAACAAGCAAATGGAGTCTTACTGATGTTCTAGAATTTGATGAATTCTTATTTATATGTAACTCACAAAACACTGCTAAGATACACAGCATGTATCATATTATTTTATGAAACTACCAGTACTACTGGTACTAATCTGGAGTCAAGTTTTCATACCACTGAAGTCAAAGACTGAAATCCTATTTACTTCAGTACAGGCAGTATTTTATCCAGCTGCACACAGCAGGAGGCTGCTACAAAAGCTGCAGCACATCTCAAGAAGAGGGAAATAAACTGTGATCATTCTTAGTTCTGCTGGAAGCCAGCCACTCTGGAGCACAGAGGAAAATGATCTGCAAGCCAGTCATCAGGGTTTTCCTGGTGGAGTCTGAGTCTTGTATGAGACTGAGCTTAGATTTAGGTTTCTTATGACTAATTAGCTAATAAATACCATAAAAGATCAAAATGGTGCAAAAGTTGTAAAAGACAAATAAGCCATAAAAGTGCTGCACTGACAGAAAATGTGGAATTTGAGGAAGAAAGCCAAATATTGCTTTCTTATGCAGTTTCTTTTAGTTAAAGCCTGTCTAAATTGTCAGCATCAGAATCCTGAATGTGGACTTCAATATTTATTAGGAATGAAGATGAATTCCACACACACACCCCCAGTGCTTGTGGATTGCTAGAGAGGAAAATAAGATGATTTTCTCTCCTTAGTCCTGAGGCTGTACTCAAGTGTTCAGCAGCTGTCTCCCTTCTTTTTTTCTTGTGCTGGAGCAAGTGCTTCAGCAGCTACAGTGGAACAGAATCATGTGGAAAAAATTACTCCTCAAGCAGGTTGGTGTTTTTTTGTTTGTTTGTTTTAAATAATCAATCATCTCAAACCAGCATGAATAGGATATCCGAGTGGACTAGAAAGCCTAACAGGAGGTAAGAACTAAGTGGCAACTGCTTAGCCAACATTGCAGAAAATGTTATTTGTAATACTCACATGACTCATTAAAAGAGAATGAGGTAGGGATTGAGCTAGATTAAGTAAATGGAATGCAATTTCTAAAGGCAGCTTTACCTGATCCTTCTAATAGTGTTCAGCTCACCACATACAATCTAGAGCAACCCGAGGGCTGCCCTATAGTTTGTTGTTAATACTCTCAGATACTTTTTCAAAGACCCATGAGGAAGACCTCTGGGAAGTTCATTTTCCCAGTTTCCCCTACTCTTACCCCAAAACAGAGAGGATGGAATGCTGAAGTAGGGGTTCTCCATATCTTACAGGAATCACTCTTGAGCAAAGGTGATATGATCTAGATTAAGGTTTTTCTTCCTGATATTCAGTAAAATCTTAATTTATCTTTCCTATCATCAGTGAAGGATTATACCAAACCAACCACTATATATTAGTGCTGAGATTAGTGATCATCAGCTGAGATATTATAGCTCTCCAAAGATTAATCTAATTTAACCTTAGACAATTATATCTGAGCCAATCATGTAGATGCCTTTTAGACTCAACAGAACAGGATTCACCTGCTCTGTTTTGACCAGCTACCCCAAGATAAGACAAAGGACACTGCAGAAGCACCTGTTTCTTTCCATTGACTTCACCATGAACTTAGATTTCTAACTCAGAGATCTAAATTAGGAGCACTGAATCCCTCCCAGTGTGCACTCCTAACCCATAGCACACTGGGAGTAATTTGATGCAATGAAAGAGAGTTAAATAACATTGGCATTTTATGTGTCAAATGCACACATGAACAATTGACAGGCGTTGACAACTTAACTTGCTGAGTTGTGGTAACTTGATTGTGAAAGGGAACTGTTAATACAGCTCATACAGTATATTTATATATGTATTATGTACAATATATACAGTATCTTCCAGCTCTTTGGTTACACAGGAAGACTAAGAGAGACAAAACTCCTGAGGCTTGTTTTGGTGTGGGTTTTTTTTGCTGGTTTATTTTGGTTGGGGTTTGTGCATTCATTTT
>NW_008591922.1:0-255 GCF_000691845.1 Merops nubicus | reverse complement strand
GGGTTTTATTTCTTACCTTTTACTGCCGGGAGATAGACGGCTCTCTAGTTGCCCAAATTAAAAACCTGGGGCGTTTAGTCGCTCTCTCCCGGTACCTGTCCCGCACATTAAGGAACGAAGAGGCACGGGGTTTTATTTCTTACCTTTTACTGCCGGGAGATAGACGGCTCTCTAGTTGCCCAAATTAAAAACCTGGGGCGTTTAGTCGCTCTCTCCCGGTACCTGTCCCGCACATTAAGGAACGAAGAGGCACGG
>NW_008591921.1:0-1285 GCF_000691845.1 Merops nubicus | reverse complement strand
AATTGCTCTGGCAGGCGCTCTGGGTATCCTCTGATGGCACAACAGCATCGGCCAAACCCGGTTTTCCTTTAATAAACGGAATTACGAACCTCAATTACGTTTTCAGCTGTTAGAAGCAAATAGAGCTCGCTAGATGAGGAGCCCTCATTGATCCCGATGCCGGCTCCGCTTTACGCCTCCTCGGCAGTGTGACAGAAGGAGTGCCAGCGGCCTGAGGAGCTCCCCTGAGGGCAGGGACTCCGGGGAAGAACGGTGGAGGGATGGGTTTGGGTCTCACCATCACCTCATGAATTTGTGCCAGTCACATGCTGCGGGACGAGGCCCTCGCCTTGAATTACACTGCTGCCAGGCCTCCCTATGCTCACTTGCTGTTGCTCAGACCAGTAAAGGCAGTGTTTTGGGAAAGTGTCAGGCCTGCTGTGCCTATATTATATACTTCCTGTCTCCCGAGTAGGAGATCTGGTGCTCTGAGAAGGATTTGACTTACCCTTTACCCTACTGTATGCAGGCTAGAGCTGTGTTAGTTCTTCGATGTTTAAAGAAGCTAAGGATCTTGGCTGAACAGCAGTTTGAATGTCTGGTTGTCTCGTGTGATCTCATCAGGTTATGTAGAATACCTAATCACAGATGAGAGGATTCCTGTAGAAAATTATGTTGTACTAAAATTATATTATTGAAAATAGGAAAGTTTTTTGTACAACTTAGAAGTTTTTTTATGACTCCTTTTTTTGTGTGTTTCAGTAATCAAATTACACAAAGTCAGAAGATTTTAATGACAGGGCAGTTAAACATCTTTTGAGATATCAACTATGTAAACCAAGGAGTAATTTTCAGTCTGCTCTTATATTGCTGTCCTTTCAATTCTCCTGTAGTAGAATGGATCTATAAAGGCCTGAAGTTCCCTAAGCAGGAAAGGAATGACACCCTTGTGATTTTTCACTTCTGATAGGATTTATCTTCAGTTTTAGCTTGCCTTCCTGTAGGTGAATTCAGCTTCCTGTTGCATTGTCTCTCGCTCCTGAAATCAGAGTCAGATAGCATGACTGATAGGATTTATCTTCAGTTTTAGCTTGGCCTTCCTGTAGGTGTATTCAGCTTCCTGTTGCATTGTCTCTGGCTCCTGAAATCAAAGAGTCAGATAGCATGACGAGTCATGGAGCAGTCCTACCTGCTGCCACAAAACCCACATGCTGCATCAGTGCATGGAGTCTTTCAGAGTTCCTTATCGGATATGTAGCATGTGTTGAAAGCTCTTGGTAAAGAATCCTCCTGAAAGGATGCTGTG
>NW_008591920.1:580-1270 GCF_000691845.1 Merops nubicus | reverse complement strand
TCCCCTCCCGGCCGGCGGGCTGCGTGCGTGTGCAACAGTTGTAGGGCTATTAACATAATTTTATGCACTAATTTGTGTAATCATTAAAGAGTTGAGAAGGGCATTGTTCGCATGAGTAATTACCTCTGTATTCTAATGGCTCTAATTCATCCCTTAAGTGAGTTTCATATTTCTGTGAGTCAGCTAACGATTCATGCTTCGGGTATAACATTTTTTTTAAAACCACCCGTTTCTCCCGTGACTCGGTCGCCCCCTGCGTAGCCCGTGACGTGGCGGATCCTGACGAGCGTGGACCAGATGGATCTCTACCTGGGAAGATTTCCCAGTGTGGCCCCAGAGCTCCGGCACTGGGCTGTGGGGATGGTGCAGAGTGTTCTGCTTGCTGGGCTGCTGAGAGGCTGCAGAAAGCAGCTGCCTCCAGCAGAGATTTAAAACTGGAAAACACAGCAGTTTGCTGAACTCTGGGCATTTTCCTTCTGACAAAGGGCAGGTCTGGATTTTTCTAGTGATTTTTGATACTGTTTTGAACTTGGGGGAGGGGAAAAAAAACCCAAACATGCTCTGCGTGGCTGTGGGTTGGCTTTGCGTGTGGGTTTGACCTGCTGAGCAGTGGTCAGTGGGCATGGCCTAAGATTTTGTTTCCTCCCTTGGAAACAGGTGGAGTGGTGGTTCCTTGGCCAGCAGGAGCCT
>NW_008591920.1:252-541 GCF_000691845.1 Merops nubicus | reverse complement strand
GCGGGGATTCTCGGCGCGCGCCCCCTGCCACTGCTGGATGCTCATCCCTGTGGGATCAGCCAAGCGGCGCAGATGGATGTGCAAACATTGATTATTTTGGAGACAATCCATAGCTGCCAAACGAGATTAAACAACACCCAAGTCCCGGAGAAAAAAAAAAAAACAACCAAACAAAACAACAACAAATAGTAAATAGCAAAGAATAAAGAAAGTGGGGCACAGCGTTGGCAGAAGCACGAGGGGGTCCCAGGGGGCCGCAGCCATCTCGCTGGGTATTAATCCCACATTC
>NW_008591920.1:0-201 GCF_000691845.1 Merops nubicus | reverse complement strand
GCGGCGGGGAGCCGGGAGGCAGCCGGCTCGCCCGGGCTTTGCCGTGTGTCAGGGAAAGATCAGGGATTAGCACTCGGATTTCCTCGGCTGCTCTAATTCAGCGGCCGTGTTTTCCCCTAACGGCGCTGCCCTGACGTGCCTGCTGCCGCGCAGCCGTGCCCGGGAGGGGCCGGGGCAGCTGGTGGGAAGGGCAGCGGGGGA
>NW_008591919.1:0-12126 GCF_000691845.1 Merops nubicus | reverse complement strand
GTGCACATGTACACAATTTACACTTTTCTGTAACTTTTATTTTTAATTTGGTGAAAGCTTTGGTGACTTTTTTTCTGAAAAAAGAATAAATTTCACAATCCAAGTGTAAGTGCTGTGAGAAGTCCCTAATATAGCTGGAAGTCCCCTTATAGCCCACAGTTCACTTATTTCACAGCATTTCATGCTACTAATTAAAGTGTATCTGTGATGGCTGAAGCCAATCTTGAGGACTTCTCAGTATCAAGGTATAATTTTAGTTCTGCTTTCCACAGAGAAGCCAGGGAAGGTCCTGCCTCAGATGGGTGGGTGTTCATTGTCCTGTTTTCTCTCATTTGCCAGTCTGAACAGCTCAGGCAAATGGCTGAAATACAGATTGATTCTGTAAAGGTGTTCAGCTGGACAGAGCATGCTGTAAACACTTCAGTTTTAGTTCTTCCAGTGTTCTCCATCAACCTACTACAAAGGCTGAAAATGCTAAAGAACAGTTTTTAATGTTTCTGGAGTTGGGTGAACTTTTCTTGTTACTGCTACTGTGTCTGAGAAGACCCCTGAAATACTCAAGTCTTGCTGAGGCTGACTAGTACAATACTGGAATGATACAAACCATTGATCCTTCTTAGGGTTGGTTGTTTATTAAGAAGTGAAAATTAATGACTTGTGTCCTCCCTCTGGTGAGGAAGGCGTGGCAGGAGGAGGAATGCTTCATGGCCCATAAACTGGGTTTCATACCATGTCATGAAAGGTCATTCTGGTGATGGAAGTGTTTGCTGTCTGAGATGTTTTTCCATCTCATGAGACAAGTCTTTGGGTGCCTATATTGGGTTTACCTGGCAAGATTCTGGTGGCAGAGGAGTGGCAGGGATGGCTTCTGTGAGAAGACACCAGAAGCTGCCCCCATGTCAGACAGAGCCTCTTCCCCCAGCTCTGAGGTGGACCTGCCACTGACCAAAGCTGAGCCTATCAGCAGTGCTGGTCACACCTTTGAGATAACATTGTTCAGAAAAAGTTAAAAATTCCTTTCTTGCATGGCAGCTGTGTGAGAGAGGAGTGCAAAAATGTGAGAGAAACAGGGTCAGTGAAGGAGAGGGAGGAGGTGCTCCAAATACCAAAGCAGAGATTCCCCTGCAGCTGAGGGAGAAGACCATGGTGGAGCAGGTTATCCCTCTGCAGCCCATGGAGGACCACGTGCTGCAGGCTGTGACCAGGCTCCTGGCAGGAACTGTTGCCCATGGAGAGAAGCCCATGCCCAAGCAGGTTTTCTGGCAGGACCTGTGACCCTGTGGTGGACCCATGCTGGAGCAATCCAGTCCTGAAGGATGGTACCCTCTGGAAAGGAACTGTGCCAGAGCAGTTCTTGAAGAACTGGGAAGGAGTCATGCTGGAGAAGTTCGTGCAGGACAGTAACACAGGGAAAGGACCCATGCTGGAGCAGGGGAGGAGCGTGAGGAGGAAGGATTGGCAGAGGGGAAATGTTCATGGATTGACCACAATTCCCATCCCCCTGTGCCACTGGGCCAGTCGAGGGCCAGGGGAGGAAGTAAGAGAGTCATGAGTGAAGCTGAGCCTAGGGAAAGGGGACTGGGGGGAAGGTTGTGACACTTTTGTTATTATTTCTCACTATCCTACTCTATTATTAATTGCAAACAAATTAATTTCCCCAAGTCAGATCTGTGTTGCTTGTGACTGGTGAGTGATCTCCCTGTCCCCACCTCAACCCATGAGCTTTTTCATTGTGTTTTCTCCCTGTCCTGTGAAGAGAGGAGGGTGCCAGAGCAGCTGGGTGGGCATCTGCTTGTCAGCCAAGATCAACCCTCCAAAGTCCTGCATCTGCTTGGACCCATGTGGGGGTCTGCAGGACGAATCCAGTTGTTTCACAGGATGTTTTTAGGGAGTCTCATGCACTTCCACACTAAGTTTATCTTCAGTATGTAAACAGAGCCCCCTCAGGAACAATTATATTCTGCCAGTCTTAACCCTGAACTGTTCTTGTCCTAAAAAGGAGGAAATACAAGATAAAGGAGAAATGTAACAGGTCTGTGTTGCCACCTAAAGGCCCGTGCAATAACAGAGCAGACTGCTGCATTAACCTCTTTGTTTTCCAGGCTTGTAATGCTGTTTTGAGCATGGTTCTTGCAGAGAAGTTTCCTCTGGAAACAGTGTGCTGTGGAGCTGATAAGGGTGGGAGCAAAAGGGAAGTTTGTTCTCCTCATGCATGTATTTCTTCCTGCACTAATGGTTGCAAGTGAGTAGCCTCATTTGTCCAACTGCAGCAGGCAGGCAGTAGGGTCAGAGGGGTGCCAGCGGGGCTGTGAAGTGTCCCTCCCGAGTTCTGGCCTTTCCATGGCTCTGAAAGAAGGGGGCCGAGACACAAACACCGTTCCAGGGGCTTGGCCGAGTCTGTGAGATCGAGTCCCCCTCTAGTGGTGACACCTCTGCCACATTCCATCAGATCCTGTTCTCAGCCTGTTGCTTTCCCTCAGTGTTGGTTTTTTTTCCCCCCTCCTCCCTCTAAACCCCACATTTTGGTCCCCTCTGATAACCACGGTGAATATGTTAATTATGAATAATGATTGCAGGTTTTGGACCATAAATTGGGTTCATTCTGGCCACTGCTGGCACAGGGAAGACACTGTTGTGTTGTGTGTCACCAGCTCTTCAGCTTTCCCACACTGATGTAGTGTCAAGAGGTGGGGTAGGGAAGAAATGCAGATCTCACAGATGTAGTGGTAAAGGAGAGACTTTTAATGTGCTTATTCATAGTAATGAGAGAAGTTGATACAGAAGTACACGTGGGATCGTTCTGAAACGTGCTGCCCTGGTGGTGCAATCTTAATCTGTGGCTTAGAGGTGGAGATTTTTAATGTTTATTCTTAAATTAACAACAAGAGACAGATAGAAAAGGAAAATTCACTGACTAGGCTCCAAAATGTAGTGCTAAGAAGTGTTAGTGAAGGAATGCCATGCACTCTTTGAGGCATGATTTGTGATGAACACACCAGGATGCATTTGATGCAGAGTCAGTGGAGATTTTTGCCTCTTTTTTGTTTGTGTAGCATCACTGTTGGTAGAAGTTGCTGACTACAGTGAAAGCTGGCTGTACATCCAGGACATTATTTATTGATACTGGCAGATAGAGAGGGCAAGTAGCTGAGACAAAATGCACCACTGTGCAAGATAAGGACCTGTCTTAAAAGTTTTTAGCACTCTGTAGTTGCATTACAGTGTTTTCATGACTAATAGATAGCATTTGCCTATGGAATGATGCATTTTCCTGCCATTTAGGTGGAAGCATTGGGTAAAGGCTGAAATGAAGTAATTGCTTCATTAGGGAACATTGACTGTTTGGTGCTGACAGGGGCAATTACACTGGTAATGGATCACTTCCCTTCTTGGCCAAGGCAAGGATGGGTGGGAGACAGCATTGCCAAAAAGCTCAAGTGCACTTGAGTAGGTATTTCAAAAGCTGTGTGAGATCCAGGGCCATCAGGTTGTGTCTTCAGTTGTCAGTGAAGATGCACCTAGCTAACATGGAAGTGTGGGCCAAAAGTCTAAGGAAAATGGGGGTAATTTAGAGTAGAAAAGGTAACACTCCATACCACTGTGTCGTGTCGTAGAAGCTCCTTTCCATATTTCCTAGCATTCTTATTTGCCTAATTTCCCCATGAAATTAGGGTGGAACTTGTAATTTTTTCAGGCTTTTGCAGTGAAATGCTTGAATTCTTTGTCAAATCCAATTCAGACAGCTCATTTGAATACTTTGAATGGTATCTTGGTACAAATGCAAATAAATTCTTTGGAATAATTTTTTTTTTCCTTCAGAATAATTATTTTATTCATTAGGTGCTGAACACTATAAAAAAAAATGAACTTTGTTGGCTAGAGTTAAGGTGGTTTTGGTGACTTTTTTTACCTTGGAGTTTTTTGATTTCAGAACTCTGTATAAAAAACATATATATATATAAATAAAAATTTCCTAGTCAATGGTAGAGAGGTGCTTACTTGCATAATTCCACCTTGTATAGATTATATATAAACTTTTATACATTGTGTGTTGGAAATAGAAATTTATAGTGAATTTTTCTATAATCTGAAAATGATAAATCACTGTTTTTAATAAACTGCTTTCGTTACAATTCTTGGCTGAGATTTGTGATGGAGTATTAGATATTTATTTAATAAGTTGCTATTTATTTAATAAGTTCCATATTTATTTAATAAGTTGCTATTTATTTAATAAGTTCCATATTTGTTTAATAAGTTGCTATTTATTTAATAAGTTGGATATTTATTCAATAAGTAAGTTGCTGTTTTGACTTGGAGGCTTAAATTGTTTATCTCTCCTGTGAATAGTGTGTGATTTTTATTTAGCAACCTAGCACTAAGTGGTATTTAATGATGTATTGATAACATGAAGGTAGGAATATGGGAGCATTTTGGTAACTTTACTGAAAGAACTGTAACTATATGACTTCTGCTATTAATCTGGTTATTTTGTGCAGTTCCTGTCTGGCTTCCAACACAGTAACATTTCTCCTCCAAAAGCAATGTCATTGCACCAGAATTGTGCTGACTTTTGTGAAAGATCAAGATTCCAGCTAATATTTTTCTAAATGGGCTTGCTTATTTTTTTGTGTTCTGTGACTTTATTTTGGAGTTTTAACAAACTTGTTCTTGGCAGGAAGAGATGAAGTGAAGCCAGATGTAGTTTGGGAATCTTTTGATGTGATAAATAATGAATGAGTAGTGGATTTAGTTTAAAACAAAAAGCTCTCTCCAACACATGGCCTTCCCCCCCTGTATTTCTTGATATTTGTATCAACCATCTCATAATGGAAGCTCCAGGAGATAGTCACCTCAGGTGAAACCTACCTCTGCTGTCCTTGTGCCATCAGAGATTCATCAATTTGTTAAATCTCCTTTGTGGTAGATAGTATAAACAAATGAATCAAAAATCCTTTAAACATTTAAAATTCCTTTAAACACCAGCACATTCCATCCCTTGGTTCATTTCCATTTCTGCAGCAGAAGCTAATCTGTGCAGTGACTTCATTATTAATTGTCCTTCAAATTATTATTGATTATTCTTCAAATTCATGAAGCAAGGGGGGTGTGTGACTTGGTGATTTTGGAAGCACAGAGTTAAAAAATGGCAATTATAAAGTATGGGTTTGCCAATGAACTTTTTTTCTGTATTATAAAACTATTTTCAGAAGGTGCTTAGAATTTTTTTTATAGATTCTTCTTTTTTGCTAAATAATGAACCTGAGAAAGCCTTTGGGAAGTATTTTTCAGCAGGTTTATGAATTGTGACAGAGACAAGATATGTGTCAGGTGGTTTTATTAGTGTGTTCAGAAGGTTTCTGCAGTTTGCTTGAGGTTTAACTCGTGGATTTTATTCTAGAACTGAAGTATCAGAGTAAACCTGAAATATATTTGGTATCACTCTTATTGGTAAATTATAGTAGCTAGCTTCTGCTTTTTCTATTAAGTTTTGTTACAGTGGTATTAAATAAAACATACAGGTTTTATTCCTCTGCCTTATGCTACAAATAGAATTTTTCAATTATAATTTAGGAAGTGGCAATAGATACAAGTATTGCAATGATCTCAGACCTGATAAATAGACAAAAACAATTAATTTACTTCCTTTGTTGTAAATTAATTCTTCAATTCCTTTGTTGTGTAAGTATTGTGACCTATAAGCCATGGTCCTGAGGATGACAGGAAGGAATTTGTCTGTTACCAAGCATGAGTTTTTTGGCTTGTCTTTTCAGATTGACAGAGTTAGAGCCCTTGAGAACAAAGGATGATAATAATAAAATAATAATTAAAAGCAATTTACTGTCATGGTGAAGTCCATATAGGAATAGTATTGATGTAGTTGCTGTTCCACTTTTTTGAGGTACTAGAATTTTTCAGGGGTGAGTCAAGTGTTATGGCAACAGTCCCTTTTATTTGCTGTGGAGGTAAGAACCTGTGTGAGGATGGCAGGGTGCAGTTTTAGTAACTTGAGAAGAAGTAACAATTTTGTGTTCCTAGTTTTTGACCAGTGTTATCCCTCAAGAAGGATCAGATGAAGGATGAGGTGTCACTCCATCCACTCTCCAGTGCTGTGAAGGTTGTCTTAGCCTAAGCCTGAAGTTCAAGTCACTCTTCTGGCTCTTGCTGCTCCTTCCCCTTTCAAAGGAGGAGTTGAGCCATGTGTGTGGCAAGGTCACCTCTGGAAAGTGTGGGTTAAAATTGAGTGGGGCTCTTAATTCAGCTGTATAAGGAGGAAACCTTCCTACTGATGGTACTTTTGAACTCAAGCTGTGCCTCTGCACCACAGACTGAGGAGTCTGGAGCTGCAAAGGAAGTTAAAAAGATCTTCAGGCTGCTTGTTCCCAAAAGCAAAGAGTTATTTTATGGGCCTAAAGAGAGGAGTTGGGTTATCAGTGCTCTGGAAATGGATCTGCTCTACTTTGGCTGCTTTTCTCTTTAGGTAGTTTAAGAAGGTGAGCTTTGAAGGGTCAGGGGCAAGGCTTAAAATAGGAGCAGTGAAGAAGTGAGTACATCATTAACTTAATTTTTTTCCCTTGCATCAGACATTTCACTTTTTGCCTAGGTACATTCCTGTTCCTTCCACTTAAACCCAGTAACCATTCTTCAGGTTCTGTTTGGTGGTGTGGGTAGGTGCTGTGTGTGCAGTTTCTGATGATAAAAGATGTTTGTTCTGAAACACCAGTTAAACATTGCTTTGAACCAAATTAATTCTGTTAAATGCTGGCATGCATTGTTTTATCACTTAAGCTCACATCAGCATTATAATACCTTGTTTTTCATACTGGGATAATTAAGGAACAAAGCTCAGTAACATCTCTTCTTACTGATCTTCCTTTGTGCCTTTTGTGCTTAAAATGGGAAATAAAGAATGAATAAGTGGGCAAAAATCAGAAGCTTTTGTTCTGTGGGTACAAGCACTCACTTGAGAGATTGGAATCCATCACTGTTGTCTTGTATGTGCTTATATCAAATCCCTTCCTGAATATCTTCACCATTTTTATAGGTAATATTCTTTTATAACTGAGTGAGATCTAGGAAATACAGCTGAGTTTGAAGAATTACTCGAAGAACATTTTATTTTTTTAAGTATTTAAAGCAATTAAAGATATAATCCTTGTTTACTTAAACTCTATAATTGTTTGCAGATGTCTAGCTGTGTACTGGCTGGATCTGTGGGTATATTATATGAGCTTTGGAATCTATACTCAGTTCTGTTTGCAAGTATTTCCTCAGCATATTGAGTCCTGCAAATAATTACTTTTTATTAGACTGAATCAATTTTAATTGAATGTTTGCTCTTTTATACACAGTCTGTTCCATCTCAAGATTGTGAATGTTAGCACTGGTTTTTGCATAATAAAAACCATTGGCTTGATTTGGTGTCTCCCTGAAGGGTTACATTTATTCATTTATTTTAACAAAGAAGTGTAGCTTCTCAAAGTGCATCTTTCTGGTGGTTCAAAAAGTGTCCCTTCTCTTTTTCTCTTCACAGATTTATCCAAAAACAGATTAACTGAGGTTCCTACAGAGTTGTGCCATTTTGTGTCACTGGAAACGTTAAATCTATACCACAACTGTATTAAAATTATACCAGATGCCATAGTAAACTTGCAGATGCTAACTTACTTAAATCTGAGGTAAGTTTAACTTGGCCACATTGTTGATTTGCAAATGTGTAAGGTTTGTTTTTTGTCTGATTTACATGTTCCTGGAACAACTAACTCCATTTTTCATTTTATTGGAAGCCATAGTGCAAAAACTCACTGTCTGTAGGTACAGCTCTGTGTGAAGAAGGCCAAAATGTAAAACCAATTAGTTAAAGAAAGGCCAAGGAATATTAATGCCTTTCTTTCACTTACTATTCTAGCAAATTCAGAATATTAATTGCATCAACACAGTCAGAGTCTTTTAATTACTTTCTGATGGTAAATTTTGTGAAACTTGATGTTCTCTTTATGATTAAAAAGATACAGGGACAGAGGCAGAGGGTTATTTTTTTTCTTCATGGCAAATGGAGAGGGAAAACACTTTGTCACTAACATCTTATTATGCAAGAAGTGCAGTCACTGCCTTTTTTTAGGGGGAAGGGGTGAAGAATTAGGCACCTTTGTCTCAATAACAAGCATAGATGAATACTAATTGGCCTAGAGAATTGCTGTTGGTTAAAGTGAAGGTGAGAGCATGTTTGCTTTAGGGAGAGGGCATGTCAGCCTTGCCTCACCTCAGACAAGGTGTGCAGGTTCCTTTGCAGGTGAGTGTGTAAAAACTCTAATAGTGAATAATAATAATAATGAGTGTAATAATCTGGTCTTTGGAAGAATGAGGTTTGAGCAGGGGGCAAAGTGGCTCTTGAGCTTTTAAAGCCAAGGTATGAAGGCTGGAGGCTGAGTTTTGTGAACACTCAGGGTGTTTCTCAGGCAGTCCTGTATTGTTGCTGTGCTGCAGGTTTGGCCACTGTGCAACACCAATATTGGCTCTAAAGACTGAAACAGAACAGTGTGTGCTGAGTATCTGCATGCATGTAAGGAATAGGACTTGGAATTTTGAAATAGAGTTTGTTAGATTATATATATGAAGAAATTAAGACTGGGTGAAATTATTAAATTTACATAGAACACCTTAGTAAATTTAGGAATTATAATGAGCTCAATGAGAACTCAGTGTAGTGAACTAATGAGTTAGAACTCTAGTGATGGGATTTGTGTGAGTTGGCACAAAACTGTGATAGTTAAGAGTTAATATCACTTATCACATTAAATTAGACAAAATTTTTCAAGTTTCACTGTGTAAGGTCATTTCCCTCAGGTTAAAATCTCCTCTTCACTTGGATGTGCCTTTTCCCCATGTTAGCTGAACACAGTAAGCAGTCTGTAGAAAAAGGAAATACATCTTTGCCTTTCTAACCATGTTTCTTCTTGGCAAGACAAATAATACAGGTTTAAAATCTGTGTTTTCCTGCCTGTTACCAGCAGAGTCCATATGTTAAGTAACATTAGGCAGTGATGCCAGGAGATGTACTTAGTCCTTGGGCCTTGGTGGATACTGTTCATGATTTATTTAAAGAAATTCCTTTCAAAATAATGATTTATTACTCACATGCCCTGGTTTTGCTGCTGTTCCTTATCTCTTATTGGGTTGCTTCTGAGGTCTGTAGAATTTAATTTTTTTTTACTTTTATTAGTGTCTGATGTGCTGCATAGTGTAACTTTTTTTAGATTCTAGGCTTCCTCAATTTGAGGTCTTTAGAAGGTAAAAAAAGTATTTCTCCTTATTTTTTAGAATAATTTGTCTCTTAGTGTTCTGTAGAGACAGTAGAATTGAGCATCTGGACTCCACAAAAAGCATTGATTCTTTTTCCAACTATTATTGCTTACTGGGGTGCCACTTCAAGTTGCTGTTTATTGTTTTCCTACAGGTTAATACCCATAAAAACCCAAAAGGTTTTATTTTAAGAAAACTCTCAAATATGCTAGGAAAGACAGTAGTTAATATGTTACTCTGTTGAGTTTACAGTTTCTTCTGAGAATTGATCCACAGGTCACAAGAAATGAGTATTTTTAATCACAAAGCATCATTACTTTTGTCATTGTTGAGTTTTAGCTTTTTGAATAATTATTAATAGGATGATGACCTAAATCTCTTGAAAGTTTTCTACCAAATTTTGTCTTTCCTTGCAACTCCTATTCCTGAAGTTCTTCGACTCACTTTTTTTTTTTTCCCTAAAAATGTGGTAAGAAAAATAAAGTGGCATATCAATCACTTAAAAAGATAGTTTTGTCAGATTTAGGAAAAAGTAAAATACCAAGATAAAATGGCTCAGTATGGGTTTTGGAAACAAATGAACCATTGATGGTCATAGATTTTTTTTGCTGTATTTACCTGGGTTAATAGAATAGAATCACAGAGCAACAAGTACCAAGTAATCTTCAACTATTAATTGTGCTGGAAAGGAATTGAAAAAATAACTGTTTTATCTGTAATGTATTTATTTGTCTTTCAGTTGGAACAAAGGACATCCACTAATACTTCCCCATAAATCATAGAGATGTTTAAATACTTGCTGTCTGGAATGTTTAATACTTACTGTCTCAGTTGACTTTAGGAAGGGAAACAGTTGTTCTGGGTGTCAACCAGACTTGTTACACCACTGTTAAACTGACATAATCAATTTTTTTCCAGAGTGGTAAATTCCATAATACTGTTTAGTCACTAATGCAGATAGTTTTGATGTACAAGTATTTTCTTCATGATTGCATTCAAAAATGTAAACTGCATACAGTCTGACCTGTGAAAATGAAGGAATTTCACAGCTCTCAGATTTTCTGTGAGTAGAGGTGATGCTGGTGGTTTTAATGGCTCTTTTCTCTTTTGTTGCAGTCGAAATCAGCTTTCCTCTTTGCCAGCTTGCCTGTGTGGTCTGCCTCTAAAAGTCTTAATTGCAAGCAACAATAAGCTAGGCTCTCTTCCTGAAGAGATAGGTCAGCTGAAACAGTTAATGGAACTGGTATGTTACTGTCTTTTTCTAATTTTCATTTTGTTTGTATTTAACTAGAAACAGTAAAATTCACTTGGTAAATACATTTGAACAAATGCCTAATACTGTAATGCAGGATAAAAAATGTAACTTCTGAACTTCTCAAGTGTGTTGGGTAGGAACATAATAGTTTCCTTTAGGTTCTTGAGGACCCTTCCAAACAACATTGCTGCCCATGGTGCATTCAAAACTCAGCTTCTAAATTCTTCTTGACCAGTTTTCCTCACCTCCTGCACTGGCCTCTTGTTTTTCTGTATCAAGTTCATAGTTCTGGCATCAGGCTCTGCAAAGCTGCATCACCCTCTGTAGCACCTTCCACTCTCTCTGCTTCCTTTCTCTCTGTTATTACTCTCTGCTTCCCACACTGCATTCCACTGGTGATACTGGTGTTACCAGTCTGTTTTTATTCCATGTCACCATTTTTGTCATGAAACCTTCCTTCCCTGAAACATTCATCTGAACAGATGTACAAAATGATTGTATTCCTCTTTTCAAAGCTCTCTACACAACTAGTGTTTCTGCAAGCAGTAGATTATTCATAGTATATTGTCTAGTAAACAAGAATGAAAAGGCCAAAATTATTTGTTAACATCTTAAAATTAATTTAATTGCATATGGTTTTTTTTAAAGTTTGTGGTGTGGTTCAGGTGAAGTGATTGAAAGACTTGGAGTGATTCTGTCTGGTTGAAGTCACCTGTTTAATTTGTATTAACTGAGGTCTGTGATAACATTTTCACTCAAGAGCTGCTGAAGTGCTTTCATATATATTTTCCCTACAATTTCAAGTTTGAACCCTGCCAGCCTTGCTGATGCTGAAAGTGTCTCATTTGTTAGTAAGAGTTTGTACCTAGCTTAATATCCTTATTTGTAAGGAGATTTGTACCTAGCCCCTATCCTTATTTTAGAATTTTGGAAAGTTAAAAAGTAAAAGCTTGAACATCATTAACATGCAGGTTAAGCTGAAAGGAGATAGGGTTCATTTGGGGTTTTTTTTCAAACAAATCATGTTTAAGTTAACTTCTGGAATACTGTTTTTTCAAATGGCTTTCCAGTTACAGTATAATTTCAGTGTTACTCTGTCATGAATAGCACAACAGTTCCTGCTCTAACAATATTCCCAGTGAGAGGCTACAGTAACTTGTCACTTTGGTAGCCAAGAAGAATTGTGAAAGCTCAGGAAGGTCTGATGCTGGTTTTTTGTGATGAGAAGGAGGAGGGGAAGTGAATAACAAGTGTTTTGTTAACTGGGGCATGGTTCTGTTCAGATGACCTGATTACTTAGTTTGATGCCACCAGGAGTGTTTGGTACCTTGCCAGTGAAATGAGTTGCATTATTTAGCTGGCAATAACCAACCTGTGAAGTACTGGGAGAAGTAGATAGTGGTAGGACTGAGAGCCAGGATCTGTATTGGCATATGTAATACAGTGCAGTTGAGATAATAAGGTCATTTTAGTTCTAAAATTAATAAAATGAAAAAAAAACCTCAAAGATTAAGTCATACTGCTTTTTTCTCCTCTCTTCTCCAAAATGGGGTAGGCACTTTTTCTAT
>NW_008591918.1:21799-44742 GCF_000691845.1 Merops nubicus | reverse complement strand
CCGCCTGGCCCGCGCCCGGGCTGGGCCCACCGCACACCCAGGGGACTGGCTGTTTGCTGGGGTGTGCTGCTGGGTTCTGCTTGCGCTGGTGACGTGAAGGAGCCTGTAGGCATTTCAGAGCAGTGTGCTGGTGGGTGTAGATATCCGCGTTTTTCTTACCTTAAGCATGGCAAATACCCTTGTAAACCAGTATGTTAGCGTTTAGCATGTCTGAATGGGAATTGTTTCTAAATGTTCCTACATGTTTTCCTTCACAGTCTTTATGAATGCAGCAATACCAATTGCAGCTGTACTTATAGTAAGTATGGACTTTTCTAAGTAGCATTAATTACAACTGCGTTTCAATTATAAGTGATGTGGAAATGAGGAAGGAGGACAGGACACAAACCTGCTGCACATTTGCAATTCCTCCGGGAGAGAATGGAAAATGCCCACTTGTTGTCTGCGAGCAGAAGCAGCCTGGAATATGCAGCACTCCCCAAACCATTAAGAGAGTATAAATTAAGATTCTGTAAATGAAATGCTTAGGAAATATGAATTCTTTGTGCATTTCCTTCTTTATGACAAAAGGCTGATGATAACGTCTCTCTTTGTAGACATTTGTGGTCCACGCTCATCTGACAACAAAGGCTGACTTCTCCCCATCTGTGGCATTTGCCTCCATCTCCTTGTTTCATATTCTTGTGTCTCCATTGTTCCTGCTCTCCAGTGTGGTTAGATCCACTGTCAAAGCATTAGTAAGGTGAGAACTGTAAAGTTAGTATCTTTGCAACCACCTCTTCAACTTTTGAGAATGTTTATTGCTCATTTTACAATGGTAAGTTTAGAAATAGCATGGTGATTATTTCTCTGTCGTTGTAAATTGCTTACCAGCTTTTTACCTTGGATGGTTCCCTTGGGTGTAGCATGTGGGCCAAGTTCTTTGCTGATACAGTTGTTATAACCAGCATTTTTGTGGTCCACAGCTCATAGTTCATTGTGTAGAATGAGTTAAGCTATAATTGTTACTGCAGGCAATGTATGTACGGTAGCAAGAAAGGAAGTGAAAACTTACTGAAGATTAGTTTCATAAATCACCCAAATGTTTCTCTCCATCAAGCATGTAGAAAGGCACAAGGTAATCACAGAAGATCGTGTGTTTCAGCATGTACCTCATGGGCTGTGCTCAGCTTCCACCCCTCTGCCTGAGAGGTTGCCTGTTGGAGAGTTAGACTTAATCAAATAAACTTAAAAAAGCCATAAAAATCACTGTTAAGTGTGAGACTAAGTTAGTGACTAAATGTCTACTTCAGACTTGATGAATTTTTACTTTCTTACAAACATGTTAGTCTGAGTGTTCAAAAACTGAAAAAATAACCACCAGAACTGCTCTTTTACTGAGAGTTTTCCTTTGAGTATTGCCAACAGATTTGTGTTAAAATCTCTTAATGCTTTTCAAATGCAGTGTAACTCTACCTGACTGATGGGGGAAGAGAGAGTTTGGACTTCTTAGTTTATTAGGACCTCTTTGTAACCTCCACTATAGCTGTCTGAAGAGCTCGTCTAAACTATGCGACAGATACTGGACACCAGCTCTTGCTTAATTGCCTTTGTGTCACTTTGGAGATGGAAGGGAGACTGCAGCAGGAGGCTGAGATTGCCCTCACTGTTTCAAAATTCCCTGACGGTGCAAAGTCACAGCTGTGTCCTCTCTCCTAACAAGTGTGGAATCTGAGAGCATCAGCAGCTGGCATGAAATGTTTTGCAGCCACTGTGGTAGTCTCTAGAGTCAGGGCAAATTGTCATGTTAAGATTGCAGCCAGCAAAGCATTCAGGGGCCTACTCTGGCACTGGTGTTAGGCAGTTAGGATTTTGGCCTGTGTAAGGATTTCTTTGTGAATGTGTTTTCCTTTGTGTGCCTGTTAATGCTGCAGGAAGTTTCTGAAGCAATTAGCATCTACCAACTCTTAATTGTTGCTAGTTGGGAGTTCTTTTTGAGTTATTCTGTAGTTATCTCCTTGTTAGCAGGCTATTGTACTGCTATTTGTGGTGCAGGCAGGAATCCCCTGGTTCAGGCTCTGTAAGGAAGGTGACAGGATCCCTGTCCTGACTGGCTGCACCACGGTAACCCAGGCAGGGTTCCAGAGCCCAGTGCTCCATGCTGCTGCTGGTGCTACTCTAGATGTGCCTGCTTCGGACCCCAGCCTTCAGTGCAGTGCTTTGGAAGCACGTGTCAGATATTTTCAAGGTGTGCAAACACATCCTTGCTGGAATAGTTTGGGCAAGGTGAAAACACAGACAGATACTAGAAACCTGTGTTTGTGCCAATTGAGCACAACCAGCATTTACTTACTATAACTGTGTCCTGCTCTTACACCTTCCTGTAGTAAGCAGCTGATCAGTAAGATCAGGTAAAGGTAACCTGATAAAGCTGTACTTGAGCATTCTTTAGGCTGAGATATTCTAATTTGTTTTAGCAAGCATACAAGACAGCTTCTCCTGTAGTGACAGAGAGGAGACAGGTGAAGCAGAAGGTGATCCAGCAGTGGAACCATCACATAAAGGAAATTAAAAGGGCTCTGTTAATATTGGCTACAGTATCTGCTGCCAGATGCTCTGAAGGACAATGACATCTATAAATCAGCTTGTCAGTATCTTTAATCATTACACATGTGCCCAATTCCAAAGCATCTTCATGGATTGCCGTTGACACTGTCAGGACAACTGTGTGATTGATTCCAATGGTAAAACAGATTCAGAACTTCTGTTCTACATAGGGCAACTGCAAACTTTCCAAGTTATGGGGCTAGGGTATTTGCTTCTGAGAGGGGGAACAGTGGAAAGTCTTTATGAAGGTGAGAAATTCCATTACGTCTTTGAAAAGTCTGTTGTGTTTTTTTAAATATGTAGAGTGTTTGTGCCACTGAAAATTAAAACTGAGCAGGCAGTTGATGTATTTCTTAAATATGAGGTCTTCAAGGACAACGTGTGTACCGTTTTCCATCAGCAAAGGTCAGGTAGCAAGAGTGGCATTATGTATCTTACTGGGTTGAATATGAAACCGCTTTCACAGTCAGCTGTGCAAATAACCATGTTTTAATCAATACATCTGTTCTGTGGCTTAAAAATAAGCTCCCCCCATGGAGATGCTGCAATTTCACTGGTATTCCAGCATCAGAGAATGCTCTGCAGAGAACATACTATTTTATTCCTTAAAGTGTAGAATGGTGCAGCATCCTGAAATGAGTTGCTGTCTCTAAGAAAAGGTTTTCTCTCAGCTATACTGTGGTTCCTCAGTAATTGCCACAGGATCAGCAAGTCCAGAAATAAGCAGAACATTGGGCAGAGGGCTTGCAGGGAGAAGTCTTGGCACTTAGAGTACAGCCACCTTGATACACAACTAGTTAGCAGTGACAAAAATCAAACTCTTGAATAGTTCAATAAAGAAATGGCCTTTGGGTATGCATGGTCCAAGACCCTGGAGCAGATACACAGGGGACTTCTCTAGCTGCTCTTTATACCTTCAGAGCAATTATTCAAATGTCAGTGTAATTTTCCTGTAGAGAATGTAGGTGCAGCTGCATACCAATTCTCCATATAGGCAGCATCTAAACCATCGTTTGGTCCATTTGAAGGCTTTTAAAATGTTCTTTTACACATCTGGTTCACTGAATAAAAAAGGTAAAATCATTCCTAGCCCTGTTTTCCAGAGTTTTGTGCACATAGATATAAATATCTCTAGTGATAGGGCTTTTAATTTCTTCCTTTGAGATAACAGGCCTTTCTGCTAAGGAATTTTGGTCCAACATTGAATCGTAATCTGTTATTACTTCCCTCGTCCCATCCAAAATAGTTATTCTTCTTTTCAGGTACTTGGATTGTAGTACCTGCTCTAGCTAAATTCACCCCACTATCTCGTAGTCCTCAGCTGCCATTAGCAAGTGGGCAGGTTGACAGAAAAACTGTAGAACCATTTCTCTCTTAGGAACTGCCCGGGTGACTCCGGTCGCTGCCTGCAGGACAAGTGCTGACTGCACAGGGGTCAGCCTCCAGCAGGGCTGTGGTGCTTCAGCACCAGTGGGGTAGCTTACGAGGCTCTTAGAGGAAACTAAGTCTCCTTCTGAAGAAGAAATCCCTGGCAGTGGAATGCAAATTAAATGCTGGGGTATTTATTTATTTATTATCTTTTTAAGATTTGGATACGAAAAGATAGCCACATATCACTATTCTACAGTGGCATTGTTTGCCTGTTTCTTCACAATTAACCTAAGGCTAAATATTGAAACCAATTTCTTCAGTCTTTGTCCATAAATTTATTTTTAGGCACTTAAAGGCCTTCTGGCACTTTAGTGTTTTGGAGAGATGTAGTTAACTTATTTCCAGCTATTGAGTGCCTTTGATGTTGAGTTCATGATTCAATCCACTTCCTTTACAAATTTCATTTGCTCTCCTTGGGAGTAGATTAGATATACATTTTATAAAGTCAGGTACAGAGATAAAATTGATGTTATGATCTGTTAAATGTCATAATAAGGGCACATTATCTCTTAGCTAATGAAATCTTAGGCAGCTTGTGAAGATTTTATGCCTTCTCCTTTGTTGCGGTTGTCAGGATTCTTTTTCTATCTCATCTGTTAAGGTGTATTCCTTTATCACATTATCTCATGTATTTCATATTTCATTTTAGTTGGTTGAATTTAGTTGACGGTGTAGAGGTCTCATCAGAGTGCTAGAGTTCATAAAACTTCCACCAGAACTGATTGCACAACACTTCAGTAACATAAATTACATTGATTCTGCTTCAGCACATGCCTTCAAAACAAACCACTGTTGTAGGTGGTCTGCATCCCACCAAATGCCTGAAAAATTCTTTTGTGTAATCTCTCTGGTGGTATCAGGAAAGACAAGACATGAGAAGCACCTGCACAAACCATTAAAATATACTGTTAATATACAACAGGGCAGGTTTTGTCAACTGCCTTGCAGTAACTTCTCATTGCACATTTTCATGGGCCTGTAACAAAATGGGAAGACACGAACAATGCAGCAGAGTGGTTGAGGTACTAAAAAAGATGCTCTGTGATGAACATGCAGCGAACACAGTCTTGCATTCCAGACTGTGGTGTGATTCTGTTTTTCCATTTCAGTGTGCAGAAACTGAGTGAATTCCTGTCAAGTGAAGAAATTGGAGAAGAGCATGATAAATCTGCAGAGCTAAGAAGTGCAGATAATCACAGCAAGTACCAGGCGGTGGTGAGTTGACCAGTGCTGTTTAACTGCAGGTGAAGTGGCTGGAGCTATTTGTACCCAGAATAAATTGTTTACTTTTCCATTTCCTAATGATTATGTCTTGCAGTTGCAAAAACTCTCTTTAATTGCCTGAACTGTGTGGGTCATAACATGGTTGCTTGGGTTTAGGACATTTTGCTGGTACTGCCACCAATTACTGCTTATTGCTGTCTTTCTGATTTTGTGCAGCCACTCAAAGTCGTTAACCGCAAAAGGCCTGCCAGGGACGACTGGAACAGTTACAGCTCTCACATGAGGAGACCCATCAGCATCACAGAAGCAGATGATTTTTGTGTAAAGGTGATATGAAGGTCACTCTAATAACACTTACTATAGCTTATAAGTAGTCGCTTTGGTATTCTGATGGAAGTTTCAAACTGAAAGAACCAGCACTGGATGTGAACAGTCAGACATTTGTACTCCTGTCAGAGGTTAACCTCCACCTTTCTTTTCTATCTCCTCCATTTGAAGAACTGACTGCTGACATCTATGTTGTGCTTAGCTGTGTATATTCCTCTCGATTTTCCTCAGCAATTTTCTGTTTGAAGAAAGTCAATAGCCCTGTTTTCCTGGCAAAAATTTCCAACTTAGAACAACCCAGGTTGGAAGGCACCTGAAAAGACCATCTTGCCCAACCTTTTATGTATGCCAGACTCCTCCTTTGATTTACAATGTCTGTACAGAAAAATGGTATGATGAAAATGAAAATAATTTGGTTTAAACATTCCTAAAATAACCTTCTCGTGTGTCTTCCCTTACTCTTTTAGAATTCCTAGTATCCTTTCAAGATGAAGTTAAAAACTAACCCCTAAAGACTTAAGTTCTTTGAACAAAAATTGAAATTACCCATGACACTTTGAAGACTGATGCTCTTGATTTGCTATAGAAATGGCCAGAAGTAATAACAATCCTGATGGTTATTATAGTGATGTTGCTGTTTATTTGGACAGTCTGCTATTATCTTTGCATTTCTTACACAAGAGAATTAATAGTTCAGCTTGATGGGACTAAGTAGGACAACTGGTAGTGCTTCTGGGGTTCTTTTAGAGACTGTCCTCTGACATGCTGCTTTGGTGCAGGTTCCTTCTTGAAAAGACTTCCAGGAAAATATGAGGAATATTTGAGAGGTTTTGAGGTGGCGGTGTTGGACCAGAAGAAGGCCTGGAGAGAGACAAAGGAGTTTGTCACAAAGGAGAGGCCAGAGCAGTAACCACTGCAGGGACAGTGTTTATAAGGTCTTGAGTAGAAAGCCAGGACCAGTTATAATCTTTGGCTCCATCTGCTGATATCGTTGTCACCAGTGGAACCTGGGGCAGGGAACTTCTGCAGTTTCTAAGTCCTGTCTGTCTGTAGCTCATTGCCCATGGAGGAGCATTTTTTGAAACAGGATCCCCTGGCTGCCTTCAGTAATTTAAAGGGAGGAGCACTGCACTTTCTTTTGCTTATTTTTTCAGGTCATTTCCAAAGATAAAAGTATCACTTTTTCATCATGGTAGGATCAAAGTGTCCCATTCCACTCTTCTCAGATCAAAAAACGTTGTACCTTGCATTGCTGAAAGGCTTTGAAGGCTTCAGGGAGTGAAAAAGTGAGAGAAGAGAGTCCTGTATAAATACAGGCCTTTTAAAATTGTCTCGTCTTGCCTATTTTTCCTCTAGCCATGGAAATCTCCACTTAAAGTCCTGAACAGGCTTTGTTTCTTGCTTTTAGTCATTTCTTCAGTGGGAAGATGTCTGTATCCAGCAAGGCTTAGCTTATCTAAGAACCGTATCAGAAATACAAAGGAAAATGTTGTACCAGGTAGCAACTTCTAATTTCTGAGAAAAGTTCTGCAAATCTGCTTGGAATTTGGACCATGTCATTGCTGCAGTGAGTGCCTAGAGTGACATTCAGTGTTCTGCAGAGAGCAAACCATGATTCTGTATCTCATGTAATTGTATTGTCGTCATTTCACTTCTTTTGTGTGCCCACTTCACAAATAACAAAACAAAAGAAACCCTAAACAGCAACTACTTTTTCCTCAGGAATTTTCCTTAATTTTCTAACTGTTGTGCTTGTTGGAGTTCAGAGATTCTTGCACATCAGAATACAGACCTCTACCAAATCAGTCACTTGAAGGTCTGTTTCCTGCAGGGAGCAAAGACTATCTCAGTTCCCGTGGTGGAACTCCTGTCTGAGTTCCTATGCTCAGTGCAATAGGAACAGAAGTGCTGTCTCTCATGTTGGAAAAAGATGTCAGCTCTAAATCTGAATTTCTGTTTCTTGTTTCTCTCTATCTTGGCATAGATCATAAATGGATTTTTCACTTGGACACCTGAAGGTCCTCCAGCACTGTCCAACATTGATATCCGAATCCCTCAAGGTACAAAATGACATCAGGCACACAGAATAAGACATTTTTCTGTGAGCATTTGGTAAACTGGAAGCTTATGCACACCTTCTTCTCTCACAGGTCAGCTAACAATGATTGTAGGACAGGTTGGCTGTGGTAAGTCATCTCTCTTGCTGGCCATACTTGGTGAGATGCAGAAGATCTCTGGGAGCATATTCTGGAGCAGGTAGTGCTATTTAAAAAGTCAAGATTGAGTTGAGTGGTAATGCATAAAAAAGCCAAAATCTATGGTGGGATCCTTTCTGTGGAGTCATGAGGTTTGTAGGTGTACGTTCAAGACAAAAACCTTAACCTAAAGGTAGGGGAGCATATCAGAAAGAACCCCCAGCTCCAGGGTCAGCCAAGCTGCTGTTCCATTAACAGGAATAGATAACCATACCTGGGCATTCTGCACTCCAGCAACACAACCTGAGTGAAATCATAACTGATTTGGGATCAGAACTGATTAGCTGAAGTGTTGTGCTGCTGTAGAATGGCATTTGCTCTTTCAGGCCTGAGCTCATGCCTTTGAATGGAACTATGAAGAGGTATAAAGACGCGTTGGCTCCCCAGAATCGGCCCCTGTCTGTGCTTTTAGATGTGTCCCCCATCCCAGCACTCAGCTAGTGCCTGAGAAACCAAAGAGGTTTTTACAAGTGGCAGTGACCTCAGGGTACTCCCCCAGTGCATCCTGCCTGGTTTGACAAGAGGGAGACAGTCACGTCCTTCCCTCTTTTCCCAAGGGGACACAGCAGCTGCACTCTGGCAGCCAGATACAGGCTTGTGTTGGACTTCTGTACTGGCCACGAAGGGAGGAAAAAACCACTACCCAGCTCCAGCAGCTGTACTGGTGGGGCTTCATCTCTTGGCCCTCAGACCAAGTGACAGATGGTCTAATATACTGCAACCCTGTGCGTGGTTTCCAGTAGATCACTGCCATCTCCAGCACACTGGTCAAGGTGTGTGGACGTTTCTGGCCTGTTTATTTTACAGTTCTGGACTTCCTAGTTATGCAGGCTATGCCTTGCCTGTTGGGATACAGTTCTTTGTGGGTGAAGCTTGACAAATTGCAGAAGAACCTAGAGAAATGATTAATTTTATTGATTGGGAATGAAGGAATAGTGTAGCTCCAAGTCAGATCCACACACTCTGATAGACAGAGGGTCATTGTTATCCAGTGGGTTCTGCAATGATTAGTGAAACTATTCTTACAAATTCCATGAGTGTTTGTAGAGAGATGTTTTTTATATCCAGTCTTCACATGTAAGCCTGTCACAATGCTCAGAATTGCAGATGCTTTAATAGTAATAGGACAAGGCAGGAATGTTCCCTATTTTATAGGTGAGGAAAATGAAACCTAGGAAGGGGATGCTTTCAACTGGCGAGGGAGACAAGAGCAGAAGCCCCAGTTCCAGAAGGTGGTGATCTATCCACTGTAACATACCTCCCTAAGCAGAAGATCAGAGTATGGTTGAGGAACCATACTGAATCCCTGCAGCCTTATTAAGTGGACTAATTTCATTTCAGCAAGGCTGTAATTTTTTACAGATGACATAACATGATTAAGAAGTGTAATTTGAATGTCTGATGCTAAACTAAAACAGATGACATGATGGTTCTGATCAGACTGTGGTTTTAAATAGCCCTTGTTCAGAAGTATGTGCTTCACAACGGTCTAAAGGTCAGAACTGGTTTTCACATCTTCTACATGTGCCAAAGTATCACAAGGTAAATTCACTTATCACATTTGCTTTGCTATCTGTCAGAGATGTGTAGAGGGGCTTGTGGCTGAAGCAGTCTTAGCCCTGTCAGTGCTGGCTGCAGTGGGACAGATTTTGTCTCATTGTTCAGAGCTGGTCTATGCAGAGTGCTGGATGCAGTCAGTGTAGGCTGCACGCCTGTCTTGTGAAGCTAGCAGCTGAAACCTCACTTAATGTGGTAAAAGAATACCAATGCCAGGTACATGCAATGTTATCCCAGGTTCAGGGAGAGTAGTCTTACCAAGTAATCCCCAGAGCTTGTAGCCTTAGCTCAGGCAATCACCAAAATCAGTAAGATCCTTGTTACAGCTCTTTCTCTGGAATGAGACAAATGCTTGGCTTCAGTAATTCATGTTACAGAATAGTCCTGAATTATTTAATTCCAAGTTTCCTTCCCCTTCCCTTCCTCCAAGGTCACAGTTATGAAGATGAAGGATGCATCCTGCTGACATGTCACTTGGTGCTCAGGAAATCTGGATTCTATTCCTGGCCCTTCCCTTGGTCTAATGGATAACCTTGCAGAAGTCATTTCCCTACTCTGTGCCTCCATGCTCTATTGATAAAACAGGATTACCTGCATATCATCTGTATTTGCTTCCTATAAAAATTATTTGTTTCAAAATCTTACAAAGACATTTAATATAATCCTGGGCTACAAGCTGTCTAATCAGAAGTGAGCACTGGCTCATTTGTGATTTTTTGGTGGTGGTTTGTGTTACAGTGTGTCTTGGAAGGTCCAGCTCAGATCCCTGTCCCTTGTGCAAAGCAGGCTGAGAGCATGTCAGCATAAATATTTAATAATATGATTAGAGGTTAACAAAAACAGAGAAATGATGATTTACATTCTGAACAGATGGTAAATAGTATTGATTTGACAGGTTATTGAGTAAATAATCACAGTATATGTCATGCTCATTTGTTATGGGCAGTGTCTCACTTTAAAAAGTCCCAGTTCAAGTCCAGGGGGCAGTTCATAGTGCAAGTCCTTTTGGATTGAATAATACCAGAATATTGACCTAAATAAGAAATAGTTTGCTCAGACAAAACCATGTCACTTTTTATCTACACAGGACATACCTACTCTCATCTGAGTCTAGAGTCCTTATAGTGTGAAGTGCCAGGTTTGTTAAGGTTGTTAACCATAGTCCATATGGAGTTCACCATTTTCATTAAATGACAATATTCTAAAAGATATTTTGATTGAGTTTTATAAATATGTGTTTACTGGAGTTTTCAGAAACACCCAGGTACTTGGTAGTTTCTGTAAAGAATTGCTACTCAGTGGCATGCAGCAGGTTCCTGGGGTTTTGGAGAAGGTGCCACTGTGTCACTGAAGAGCAGAGGAGTGTGAGGTAACAGTGGAAAAGCTTTGTTCAGTACGCTGACCTTTGGCATAAAGATCCTGGTGGCTGGCTGGTGCTCTCCAATCCAACAGTGAATTGAACTTGGATATGGTCGTTGCTTACTATGCATTAGCTTTTTGGAAGTGTCTCAAAGCAACTGTTTAAACTGCAGGCATAATTTTCTTCCTTGGCCATTTATAAACCAACGGTGTTAGCACAAAGTTAATGTGACTGTTCTCTTTAAAGCATGAAAAACTTTGTCCCTTCTTGATGTTGTTCATACCACTCGGCACACGGATTTTACGCTGTTTTCAGTGGAACTGGATTTAGCATCAGTACTAGGGCTGGCCAGTCATCCTGTCCAACAGCTCTGTCTGTGAGCATCTTGGTACACGTTCAAAAGTAGCAAAACCAAAACCTGACCATCCCTCTGACCTGCCTGCGCTTACTTACACAGGCATGTCCCCCAAGGATAGGGCTGATACAGAACACAGCATGTTGCAAGTCAGCTGAAAGTGGGATTTGTGGCTCCACCTAATCCATTATATCCATATATATGTATGTGCAGTTACTGCCTTCGAAAAATGCAGTATCATAAATTATCAATTTCTTTTCCTTGAATATGTCTTTTTTTTTTAATGGAACTGCATTCTTGTCACACTAGGACCTCTCACTTCTGTTAGCACCTCCAGGACAGAGTGGAGCGTATTTTAGTTGTAGAGTCAAATTAAATGCTTATAAGGAAAAAAAAAAGAATTTTTTTCTTGACTGCTAACATCAAGTCAGTTTGTGTAGAAGGAACAGATGCTGCACTGCAGCTCTGTGATAAATACTGTTTGCTGCCTGTGCACTAAGTGGAATTTAATTGTTTTTCTTTCTGGGGCAGATTGCCTGTGCTTACTTAAGTAAACAGCCTTTGCTTTCTGTTTGTGTTGCAGCTGTACTTCTGACAGTGAGACAGGGGAAGATGTCAGGTATAGTATTGTATTGGTCTTCCTACTAAATCAATCGTGATAAAAGGAACCACAGGTTTTTAAAATCTATGCTTAAGGTTTTCAGAGTCAGAATTCTGAATATCATTGAAACTTTCACTGTATTAACTACCTTAAGACCCAATTTTGAAAACCACCTATGTGACTTAAGAAAATGAGAGCTGGATTTCCTTTAAGAAAATATTGCAGTTTGGCAATTTTGAACATCATATCCTAACTTTTCCTGTATGTCTTTGAAATTCCTTCTTTTAAAGGATGAACCAGATTATTCCCTAATACTACACTTGAAAAACCAGTCTCAAGTATTGCTTTAAATGTATCATTTATCAAAACACATTCTCCCCATTACCCTTCTCTTCATTTTTTACATCATGTCATAAGTTTATTTTCTCACCTAGCATTCTTCAGGCGCACACAAACTGAGAAGTGTGGGGAGTAGCAGATCAGTCCATCTGTTGGCAAGGGATCCTTGCATGGAAATTATTTTTACCTGATTAACATAGCTCTTCTTGGATTCTGGGAATAGCTACCAAATGAACTGAGAGCAAAGCTTTCTGACATGGTTGTTATTCTAGTGTGGCACACAAACCTTCAGAATTGTAAGCTTTGTAAGAGTGACCATCCTGGTCCTGCTGAAGTCAGTGAGAACTTTGTCCCTGAAATCAGCAGAGGAAAAATGTCACATGTTGTCCCTTTTCTTGACTTACGCTAAACTGTGGGTCTTCTACTGACCATGATATTTTCTTGGTTCTGTGACACACCAACTACTGCCTTTTCTTTTAGATTTATCAGGCTCCTCTCTCCCATTTACCTGACTTCTCAGACTTGTTAATTGGTTGTCAGACTGAGTCCTGCAAAATTTCTGCTCCTGTGTGTATGTAGTATAAGAGGGACTTTGATGTAGCGACTAAGCCTCATGCTAAAGGATACTGGAAATCTCAAGTCTTTCTGTATGAGACTGCAATTTCTGAGCCAAGTTAAAGTGAAACCATTTGAGCCCATTAAGATACAAGAGAAACAGGATCAGAATTCAATCTTTGCATGTCTGAAACTGTTATATTAGGATGGACAGCAGATGGTGAGACAGCATGCACAACAGTATGGCAAGCATATTAAAAAGTAGGAAAGAATATTATACTTTATGAAACAAATAGCTACATTATCATAGGTTCTGGGAATCCCAGTTCTGTTCCGTAAGGATACTGAACACTTTTGGTGTTCTCAGAACAGATTATTTTGAACCAGTCTCATGAGTTATTGAGCACTTGCTTATGGGTGTTGAATGCTTTCTACAAGGTTGTTTAGTGCTTCTCAAAACTGAAGCTTTAACCATACCTTTTTGAGGTCAAGATCATAGTACACATAGTACACTGTAATGTAGTGCAGAATTTTAGCACACTTAAGAGATTGTTATATCTCTCATCAGTCATTTTATTGTATTTTTAGTTATCACATAGTGATAGTACTTTCAGGTATTATTTACATTGTCTAAAACAATTGAATTTTTTTAAAAAAACAACCCTTGTGTTTGCTTTCTGCAGCTCAGAGAAAGACTCTCCTGTTGACACGGAATTCAGGTACAACACTTTAAAAACTAATGGGAACTTCCACAGATCCCTTCCAACCTCAGCCATTCTGTGACTCTGTGAACATTCTCCAGAAGTCTCTGCACTTGAGGAGTTTTTTCCTTAAAAGACAAATCGGTTGTTTCTGTATGCAGCTACTACAAGATGTAGAAGTAAAACAAGCCACTGAGTACTGGGGCCTGGCAACAGCAGGATGTGCTGTTACCTACCCTCAGGCTGAAAATCATGGAAGCACATTTTTTGTTCATGCAGCAGCAGTACAGGACAGTACACATTTCTCATATCTGGAGAACATTTGATTTTGAGTTGTTGACTGATATTAGACATTCGTGAGCTGTATAAAATAATCAAAATAAAAATGTAGTCAGCAATCCAAAGCACGCAAAGGCATTGCAATGTACTTTCCCCTACCATTATAATCATAACTCTATTGCATTTTTAGTGCTTCTATTTTCTTTTTTAAATCACCAATATTTCAGACTTAATAGGTTTATTAAGGCACTGAAATTCTTATGTGAATGTCCCTTAACTAGTCTTATTTTCAGTGATCTTGAGTGTGTATTAAGCCTCCTAGACTTCAGAAAATGAAATGTGAAGGTAGAGTTAGATTAATAACTGTAAACAAACAGTCTTGACAATGTTGTTTCTGATTCTAAATTAACCAACAGGCTTGACCCTCTGTTAGCCCAAGCAGTTTCCAGGGAGCTCAGGGAAGGTTTTCCCTGGTTGTTCTAAGGTTGGATTTTACTGTCTGCCTCTTTGGGATAATGAAGAGACTATGGTTGATCTATCTTGTATTATCAGAGGAAAAAGGTTACACCCCCTTGATGAAAATGCATGTTTGTTTATGCAGTCTGAGGGTAGGAGGCAGTTACTTCCACCTGCAGAATAAATTCCTCCTCAGTCTTTGTCTGCTAATCCTTTTCTTTACATTTAGTCTTTGAAGTGTGGAACCTTAGGCAGGTTCAAGTCAGGCTTTCAGAGGTGTTGCACACTTAGTTTCAGAATATTTTGTTCTCTGGATTTTTGGCTGTGTTTCTCAGTTTCAGTAGCAGTTTTGTTTGTTTGCCCCTTGACTTTGCCCCTTGCACTGTAGACATGGAACAGATTCCTCATATCATCAAGCACTTGCAAACTTTTTGCTTGTGTCAAAATATTATCTGCCCTGATAGATCATCCTTGTGTCAATTTGTAAATAAGATTAATTTAGAGGGGTTCACTAAATTCCAAGCCCATAATGGATTTGGGCAAGCTCATTGCCAGTTCCCAAATTCCTTGAAGTAATTAATTCTCACTGATGGCCTAAAAGCAGACTGTAAGCCAAACATGGGTGGTGTTCCCAGGCATTGTCCTGGTTCTCAGTGTGGACTGTGTCTTACTGACAGTGCCCATACCTGCACTGAACAAAAGAACATTTGATACAAAAGCTGTAGAAGTATTTTCTTCAAAACTTCCTATTATTTTTCAAAAAAATAACTTAGAAGTAACTTTTCAATTGCACTGAGAATTAAGAGCAGCAAAAGCACAGTTTCCAGTGATGAAAAGTAGGGGAAGGGAATACATGTTCATCTTGGAATGCTCAGAGCAATTGTTTCTTAATTATTGGCATGAGATTTTCATACTAATTGAAAAAGTGCTTCCCTCTTGAGGCAGAACTGAATGCTCTTTGAATTAGATTTTGGGGCTGCAGACTGGGCTGCTTAGGGGATTTTTTCTGTCTTTTTTCTTTTTTTTTTTTTTTTTTTCTTTTTTTTTTTTTGTTTCTGGTTCATTTTCCAATAAGGAGAATTCATAAAACATAATTAAATTCTAATGAGCCCTCAGACATTTAGACTTGGAAGCCTGTTAGCAGGGTGGTGTAACTGTGTGTCCTTTCAGGTCATCAAAGAAAATTGGATTCCATAACTTCTGAGCAAGCTTGGTGAAAGCCTGAAAAAATGAGCAGGGCAAGTGACCTCAACTCCTGATAAAAACAGATAAAGCAGCCCATGGTTTGAATTGCATTCGGGCCCAGCTAGAGAGGCTGCTGTCATGGCTGTCTAGCAGACAAGGGCTACGTTTGGGTGAGAGGCCCTATCTTTTTATTGGATTTGCTGATATGGCTGGAAAGAAAACAGATATTCTTTTAGGCATCTGATCCCTCTCTTGGCCCTTTTCTGGAGAAACAGTGGTATGTCAATGGCTTTTCCAACAGTATCAGTTGCTCTAATAAAAAGTGTTGCCTTTCTCCCAGCTCTGCCTTACTGAGGTCCTTAGGTTGCAACAGCCAACAAAAGCACTACTACTTTACAGTAGGCAGATACTTTTATTTTTAAATAGTATTAATAATAAACCATGTAATATAATACTTGTAAAATACATTGTAAACAGTGAGATTCTGTTGACCATACCTGGTAAGTTGTCCCTTCTGATGGTACATTATGGGTGCAATTCAGCTGGGGGAAATTTAGCAAATATGTTTTGTCTGTGTTCTCTTTTCTTGTCTTTGTAGACATAGAAAGATATTATCCATGGCTACACATTTACTTTGTGACTCAAGTCCTGTTCTTAGAATGGGGAAAACAAACATCCCGGGGGCAGGGGAAATTGCCTTTGTGCATGTGTGGAGTTATTTTTTTTAAACACACTTAAAATATCATTTTAGAACTTCCCTCCTGAAATGTGTTGCCTAATTAGTGCTTTATGTATTTTTTTTTATTAGTCTATCCAAAGAGAGCTGAGATTCAGTCTTTGGTGATTTTCTCCCTGCCATCTGCACTGCTCAAGAGGCAGCTTTACTGAGTTGGCCTTTCCAAAACCCCCCTCAGAGCAGCAAAAGAGGGAACGAACTGAAATGCTGTTAGGTGACTGATTTCAGCATTCTGTTAGAAATTTAACATCTTATGTGTTTCCTTGATGGGAGAGCTATTGATTGACCTAAAGAAAAGAAATTAAAGACAGTATTTTTGAAGACTTACTACCAGTTTCTTCCTTTACAAGAAGTTTCTTCTTTTACAAGTGGTTTCCAAAAACACCTACTCACTGGTAAGCTGGGAACTCTGTCTTGTTTTGGTTTTATTTTTTTTTCCCCAGGAAAAGAGGATCAGTAGCATATGCATCACAGAAGCCTTGGTTGCTCAATGCCACCGTAGAAGAGAATATCACGTTTGACAGCCCTTTTAACAAACAGAGGTAACAGGTTTCAGCAGACCTCGAGTTCTGCACAGTCCCCTTTTGGCCATGTTTTTCCTGAAGAACACAAGGGACAGAGTTCAGTCTCATGTGAACTTAAGTGCAGAAGTGTTTTCATCTCCAAGGACCATGTTTGTTTAGCATGCAGTGTTCTCCTCTTACAGCTAATTGACTAGTGTAGCTGTCTGAGAAGGCCCGTAGCTGGTTGGAGTGGGCATGCTGTTTATTTGGAACGTTGTGGAGGATTAATGGGCTGCCTTTTTTATTCAGTATAACTGCCTACGAAACATTCTAACATACTTAGAAGTTAATTGCTGGTATTCTACACCCTACACACACATCCCCTACCATCTTCTACCCCCCACCCTTAAAAAACTCATTGGCTATGTATTTACATCCCACACACATTTTTTTGTCATCCTTCAGTATTGAAACAAAAAACAAAGGCCCTGGGCATTAAAAAAGTTAAATGCTAAGCAGTAACAATATACCCTGGAAGGAGGTGTTCTTGTCTAGCCAAGTTTTAACTATTAAATATTTTTAATTGGAAAGCTGACCTAAGATGCTTTTTCTCAGCTGAAATATTATTTACTTGCCTGGGATTGAAAGAGATCCCATTAGAACAATTAGTGGCTAACAAATATGTTTTCCACTGTGTGATTTTTCCAGCTGGTTAATTTCTGCTCCACTGCAGGTAGGAAATGTGCTTCTGTAGCAGTATCTGTGTGGATTTTGTGTTACCTTTTTTGTTTCCACAGGTACAAAGCAGTAATTGATGCGTGTTCCCTCCAGCCTGATATTGACATTCTCCCTCATGGAGACCAAACCCAGATTGGAGAGAGAGTCAGTAAACAGCTACAAGCTTCTATTTTTGTTTTAAACATATTTTTTATTATTTTGTTGTGTTCTTAAAATTTTACTGGTTATTTGGCAGCAAAGGTGATCTTTTAGTTAAGTGTATGTTTGGGTCATTAGTTTCAAAAGCTCATTGCTCTGTAAACATGGAAACACTGTCATTAATGTGAGATGCAGTGATGTAAATGTGCTGCTATCAGAATCTTTGACTAATTCTCTGGCTGCTATCTCAGATATCCTGACTTCATAGTACAATTTTTTGTCTCTTTAGGAGTACCAAAAATAGTCGATAGATTTTTAGAGCCACTTCATATAAAAGAGGGCAGGTGTTTAATCAATGGCCAACTGATCTTTATCACATCAGAGATTGGGGAGTGACAAAAAGGAAACAAAAGTCACAAATTTGTAAACAGTTTGTTCTGGCATATACTGACTCTGTCACAAACAAAAAAATCCCAAACCCACAACAAACCACCCCATGCAAGGCTACATTGAAGAACACATTTCTCTGCCTAATCCCTGCACTGACTAACATATTATTTTTAAATGGATTATGTCCTAACCAGTTAATTGGGTAGTCAAATAAATGTTTTTTTGACAGGAGGAGGGATATGGAGGGGAGAGAGGAGGTGGGGTGATGATTTTTGGCAGCAGTACTGGCTTATGAGTTCTGAAGGTGTTTGTGAAACTGCAGGTGGATCACAGGAAGGATAAGTAATTTAGAGCCTGGTGGTAGCAGGGGACTAAGGGCCAAACCCAAGTGCAGTAGCAGGCAGGTAGTATTTACTTCAGCATAGCCTAACCTCCCAGCCAGCAATTACTGATTCCAGTATGTGGTGGAGCTGATGCAGTATGACAGCATACAATAATAAAAACAAACAAAACCCAGGGCACAGCCAGACTCAAAAGGTTAACTTTCAAGTAGAAGTCTAGTTTAGAGTGCCTGCAGAATATCTATGCATGCCTCCTACACCTCTGTGTCACCACAAACCATTGAACATTCCCCATCCCTCTGGAACTTATGGAGAACAGCTCCAGGCAGAGTGCTCTCATTTCCCAACGATTTGTGTACTGTTCCTGCACAAATTGCAGACCCACACTTTTGAAAAATTTCTCTGGGTTTCCTTGTCCAGAAAGGCTTCTGTGGATAATCCAATCAGAATATGAATAATCAGTTGATGTTTTCATAACTGCCTGATTGTTTTTCTCCTGCTTATCTCCAGGGTATTAATCTGTCTGGAGGGCAGCGCCAACGTATCAGTGTGGCAAGAGCACTTTACCAGCAGACAAATGTTGTGTTCCTGGTGAGTAGGTGCCATTATGTTTATGCTCCAAACTGAAGCACGAGATGCAACCATTTAGAGTGTTCCATGGGTAACATGCCCATCAGCGTGCTTCACTGAGCTAAGACAAATGTGCACTGTTTATTTTATAGCTGTTGCTAGCTAGCCTGCAGGTAAGGTGCATTTTTTAAGTGCTACAGACAGAGAGATATTAGAATACAATTTGAAATGCTGATGCTTCTCCGCTGTCTATTGAAATTTCTTTTGACCCTTGTGTTTATCTTTGGTACTTAGAAATTTAATACTCCGCTGTATTCATGAAATTCCTAACCTGTCTCAGGACTAAAATTAATGTTGTCCTGTGTTTGGAGTGTTTCCTTTCTGCAGCAAACTAAGCTGTCTTCTCACCATGTACTGCTTGCTGTATATCCTGTCCAAACTGCAACAGAAGTGCTATGGAAAAAGGAGTGAGAGCAGGCTCTAAAAACTTAGTAGGTGGGAGAACAGATGCATCCTACACACTTGCTAGTAGTGAATTTGCTGGCTTTCCAAATTAGGACTTCCTTCTTACACTGTTTTCAAGGAGCTCTGAATCCATCTTTGACATGAGCCACATGGGCTTATAAAATCTGTGCACATTAGAAGTCATCCCTGAAAGTCTGGGAGGTTACTTAGACCTTTCCCTGTAATTAGACAGATCAAAACGTGCTGGCTTCATGTGTAGGGCACTTCCAGGCAGCACCCAGAATGCAGGAGAGTAGAGAGCAGTTCGGCCAGGTGCTGCAAGTCAGAGGATCCAGTTTTGGGAAAACAAGTTTTTTTTGTTTTCAAGTTTTGAAAACTTTTGTGCAGGGTGCTCAATAGTCTATTAGTAGCAGATTATCTTATGGTTTGTTAATGTAAAAGCACTTACAAATGAAACTTTCTTCAGTTATTAATCTTTCAAAAATATCCAGGAATCCTTTATGTTAGTAGTTGAAAACACTCAGTTCTTTTTAGTCTGATTTTTGTAAACAAATGCTTCTGAAACTTTTCTCTTTCACAAGCGCTTACCTCACACTCAATAACCTTTTGTATTCTCTAAACTTCTTGTGATCATTGCAGATACGAAAAATTATCATGTGATAATTCATTACAGATTTTATCCTTAAATACATTCATTTGCTCTGCATGTTTTATTTGTCGCTGTCAGACTAGTCCTGTAGCATGAACTGATATTTTTTTTTTTGTAATCTCTGCATCATTATAAGCTTGTCTGGTGAGCAGTGCCATGGTGAAGAGCCTGGCTGGCTGTGCCAGGCCCTGGGACTGGCCGTGCTGGTGCCAGCCGTGCAGCCCTGCACACGAGGTGTGCCCAGGCCCAGGGCTCAGACTCTGCTCTGTGCCAGCTGCACACACTGCACACGAGGTGTGCCCAGGCCCGGGCCTAGGCCCTGCTCTGTGCCAGCTGCACACGCTGCACACGAGGTGTGCTCAGACTCTGCTCTGTGCCAGCTGCACACACTGCACACGAGGTGTGCTCAGACTCTGCTCTGTGCCAGCGGCGCACGCTGCCCACGAGGTGTGCTCAGACTCTGCTCTGTGCCAGCTGCACACGCTGCACACGAGGTGTGCTCAGACTCTGCTCTGTGCCAGCTGCACACACTGCACACGAGGTGTGCTCAGACTCTGCTCTGTGCCAGCTGCACACACTGCACAAGCCTTTGGCAGGATAAACTCTGTGTCGCAGCTGGAAGCTACTGCATTTCAAAAGCACTTTTCAGGTGCTCTCTATTATGATGCTCTGGTTTATTAGAATTTCAGTGGTCATTTTTCTTACTGCTGATGTCAGATATTTTTGATTTGCAGATACATGAAAGCAACAATACCAAAGTACCTACTGCAGTCACAATATAAACTGTTAAGAAATTGAAGGAAATAAAAGCTTGAGGGTTTTCTAAAGCACTCGCCTCTTTTCTTAGTCTCTCCTGAACTAACTGGTGGCAATGGTGTTACTCCAAAAGCAGAATTAATTCAAATTCAACCCTACTTCATCAGCAAACATCTAAAGAAAAACAAAAACAAAACAAATCCTGGTTCTCATGTAATGTAATAGCATGAAATAATAATACTACTAGGTAAATCCTCCAGCAAGTATCACCAGTGCAAGCAGTAATAATGGATCTGTAATTCCATATAAATAGGATTAGGTAAACAAGTCCCCCAAATGATGGTACAAATTAGCTTATGCCTAAATTAACTGCATATAATTAATTGATTAAATAAGATAATCTATGTTGTAAATCAAGCATCTGAACAGACTCATCAAAATTATCAACGTTTCTCCTTTTGTCATTCTTTGTTAGTAGAGTTTTCATTTATGGATCAAAAAAAAACCCTCAGAATTGGAAGGCGATCAGGCCCAGGGGCAACAGGCCCCTGCTCTCTGTCACTGCCCTGGGCAGCTCTGCCCCAAGTGCCACAGCCATAGGGCGCTGTGCTGTCTGAGTCTGACAGGAACAACGCCCTGCAGCTGAGCCTACGAACCCCAGCTGGTGAGGGGAGCACCCCAGAAAGCCTCAGGAAATCCCATCATTTACCCAGCTGGCGGTACCTTCTCTGAGTACTCACTGTAGAAAGACAGCTCAAGGTTTCTTATGTCATTTAAGAAGACTCTTCCTCAGAACAGTTGTGATCTTCTGATGGCCTCTTCTGACTGTCTGTATTGATCTCACTGGTTTTACCGGTATTAAAATCTGTCTGTCTCCTGAAATCCCGTAAGTGCTGGCTCCCACAGCTGACCTCTTTTCCTCACGACAGGATGATCCATTTTCTGCACTGGACATCCACCTAAGTGACCATCTCATGCAAGAAGGGATCCTCAAAATGCTACGGGAAGACAAGCGGACCATTGTGCTAGTGACCCACAAGCTGCAGTACCTGCCCCACGCTGACTGGGTAAGAAAGCTCTTCTCCATTTTTCTGAGGAGGCAAGGATGTGTCACAAACAAGGCTTTGCTTCAGCTCTCCACCAAGTGGTACTTTAGTGAGAAGAAACATAATGAAGATGTTTTGAAAATTAGCCTGTGAGTTTTGGGTGCCATGATTTTGGAATTAACATTTTAGAACACCTAAATAGGTTGGATCTTCACAGAACTGATACTTAATACTCTCATGAAAACAGGCTGCATTGAAAATATATTGAGTATCCAAACCCATTAGTTATATTTGGAAAATTTTGGTAATTTTTTAAATCTCAAAACACTGAAATGTTTGAGTGCATAGTTGCCTCTTCTGGGGTGTTAGTAGGAATTTGTCGGTGCTGTCACAGAAAAAGGAGTGTTTATGGGTGTGGAGGTGCACAGAAGGAAAAACCACAGCATTTCTGTGTGGTTAGTACTAGTATTTCATGTATCAGAAGTATCTTCACCCTTTGTATGCTGGCAAAATTTTAAGAAATGCCTAGTAGTCTATTGTTATGTTTCTTTATTATATCTTGTAGTTTACAGAAGAAAATAAAGGTATTATTTCTGTAACAGTTTGCCATTGCAAATGTCAAAGATGAAGCAAATCAAGCTGGATAAGCAGTTTGGGGATTCTTATTTTTTTTAGCTCATTTATTCACACTGGCCTTGCACTTAGTTCTCCTGCAGCTCTCCAGCTACAACACCACAGGTGCCTTGCCCACAAGGACTGATGGTTGCAGTCACACCTCCTAGCAGGACTCCTCTCTCATCTGCAGCTTGCACAGACTATAGCAGCAGTTACTCCATCTCCAGAAGTAATCACATGTCAGCTGCTTTCTCTTCTTTGTATCAGCTCACTGCAGAGTTGCAGACAGACATTAATCTTGTTCTGATCATGGTTTTGTGGGCAGCATTTATCCTTTATGGTGTCTGCTGTGACCTTTAAGAATTGCTACTCTTCTCCACACAGTTCTGGTTTTCCAGTTAGTGTCTCTCAGGACGCAGGAATTTTCTGCCTTCTTCCCCACCCAATGAGGTCCAGCTTAGCTTCCACTTTTTCAGTTGTTACAGATTTGCATTTTTAAAAAGATGCACAGCTGTGTCCCTGTATTAGTATCTTTTTAATTTCTTTTATGAATGTCGGACCCATTTTTAGGCATTTGTGTTTTAGGAGGTACTTTATGAGAATTTTTTTTTTTCAATATCTCCTAATTGGGTTTCAGTAATGTTTTATGAAGTATACTGTTCCAAACAGCTTGTAGGACAGGAAGGACTTTTACTAGTGAAGTTTATAATTAAAAATTATTTATTAAGAAATAGTTCCTTTTTTTTCCTAAACACAGATCTCATTAAGCCTTAGCAAGTCTTACC
>NW_008591918.1:0-21768 GCF_000691845.1 Merops nubicus | reverse complement strand
GCAGGAATATTTATTTATTAAAGATTTTAAAATAAAAATATTATTTTATGTATATGTAATTACATGTTTATGTAAGTATACATATATGCATTACTCTCCTAAATCTTTGTAGCAAAACCTTGAGAAGAATTCAGGATCCAGCCCAATTACAGGTTTCCTGATTAAACTGACCACAAAGAGATCCTTGCTTGCTTTGGGCTTTTTTTTGCTTTCCTCTGGTGTATATTTCTTAGCAATAAATGGAATAGATTATTTCCCCACCCCCTCCACCTCCCACCCATGGAAATTTCTGAGTTACCACAGAGAGAGAAAAATGAGTACTGCATTAACTATTGTCTAATGATGTCATGTGGGTTTACAATCCACACGCCTCATTTTCCAATTCTCCCTGTCAGATCAAAAGTGAAGGTAGTTACACTGGGTGTATAACATAGTGACACTGATACAAACCTGGAAACCACACCCTTCCAGACTTTGTCTTGCATGTATCATTTGGGTTTTTTTCAAACTGCATCCGCTGTTTATGGTTTTATAAGCTCTAGGGGTTCAAATTCCCCAGTGTTGCCTTATCAGCTCTGTGATACCAAATGGACAGTGAAGCCAGCATGCTCATATCTAATTGTCTGAGTGAGGGCAAAACATACTGTGCACACTGTGTTGCTAAAAGCCTTTTCCCTCTAGGAGGCAAGAGGACTCTAATATCATACCCTGCTGATGACTTGTATTTAGGAAGAGTAATTCCCTCTCCCATCTGCTCATGGGGATCCCATTCTTCTTTCTTACTTAAAAGCAGCCTTCCTTTCTGAAAGCATGAAGTGTAGGACAGTTCTGGGTTTGCAGCATCTTGACTAAGAGATACCTTCACTGCCTTTGTTCACAAACATCTTCTTTAAGAAAAGAGAAAATTCTGTCCTGGCACAGCAATATAGCTTTAAAATAAATAGAGACACATGCCAATTTATCTCACCACTTGTGTTTCTAACATTTAGATAATTGCAATGAAAGATGGTAACATCCAGAGAGAAGGAACACTCAAGGACATTCAGAAATCCGAGACTGAGCTCTTTGAACACTGGAAGACATTAATGAATCGACAAGACCAGGAGCTGGAAAAGGTTTTTGATGGGCAGGGCAATCAATATTTGGGGGAAAAAAAGTGACACTTTGTTTCTTAGGTTGAAAGCATCAGCAAGGACTGAGATGCTGTGTGATTTCTTAGTATGACTGTAGTACTACTATTACCATAATGATTTATCTATTAAGAGAAATTTCTTCATCTGGACATCTCATACTTCCTTGATACTTTTGCCTCAGATCAATTCTTGACAGTATACCCTATCAAAATATTCTTATCTGAGGAATATTAAATTGGGCCATTTCAGAAAAATGTTGCTGATGTGCAAGACTGACATATGCCTTAATTTACTCATTGCATTGGGCAGAAGTTCTTCAGATGTGCCTATATCAAGCTCTCTAAACCATTAACGCAGGAAGAATGAGGTATTAATCTTTGTTCTTATTAATTCAAGAATATCTGTCCAATTTAAGATTCCAAGAGGGTTGGGATTGACAAGCTGAAATTGATGTCAGATATCTAATTTATGTCCTGTGGTTACACAGAGATAGCAAATCAATCACAGCTGCTTGCTGTAAGATCCTCACTTTCTTTTTTCACTGATTTTCTGATTGGAAACAAACATTGTCACAGGTAGTAATTTTTTATTAATCCTTTGTTTGAGAACCTGTAAACTGTCCCTCTTTCAGGAGACTATTATTGAGAGAAAAACTGTTTTGGAAAGAACAAATCTCCGGAGGACTATGTATTCCCGAGAAGCTCTGTTGAAAGATGATGAAGAGGACGAAGGTAAAAGGGCACTCTTTGAGCCCAGTAGCAATACATTACTGTTCCACAGTTAAATTGTGTTAGAGTGAATTAACATAATTCAAATTGGCAAGAGAATACTCATAATTCAGATGGATCATGATTTGCAGGAGTGCTGTTTCCGTTGACTTTCTCTCTCAACTACAGTCATTTCAAACATTCAGAAGTCACAGCCACCTCAAAATGTTTTAAGATTTTTCTTAAACTTAAACATGATTTGACAATGACATGAATAATACTGATGAATTTATGCTAGGTGAGCTTCAAACCTGTGAGCAGCTAAGCACACTTGGTTAAGGTTTTACACAGGAAAAAACTGCCGTTCATTTTTATCATACCAGTACTTTGAAATTGCAAAAACACAGCTGGTGACATTGACCACTGTGTGCTAAGGTTTTTTGCATCTTTTTAGCATGCATTGCTAGTGCCATTAGCAGGTTAATACGTGCATGCCTGAGCAGGTAACTTCACCTGAAAGCCCCTCTTTGTCCCTCTGTGGTAAGACCCGTCCTGTAGCTGCAGTTAGCAGTAAGTCAGCACAGCTGTACTGTTTTCCTGCACCTTGCAGAAGAAGTAACAGAAAGTGATGATGAAGACAACCTGTCTTCGGTGCTGCATCAGAGAGCGAAGATGCCCTGGCGAGCCTGTGGCAAGTACCTCAGTGCAGCAGGGATCCTCCTCCTGCCACTGCTGGTCCTGTCCCAGCTGCTGAAGCACACGGTGATGGTGGCCATCGACTACTGCCTGGCGCGCTGGACCTCGGATGCCATTGCTGAGAATTCGGAGCTAGAGCTGAGGAACTGCTCTGGCTGCGAGGTATGCGGCACCCTGTGCACCCTGCCCTGGCCATGGAGCCAGTGGGGACCTCCCACTGCCCACCTCTGCTCCAGCACTTGCATGCAGTGTGCTCTACTTCTAGTGACAGAGCCACTCCAGAGTATATTGAAAGCTAATGGGCCTCTGGGTACACTGCACAATAAAACCAACAGTTAAGGGTTGTGCATCGTTGTTCTCCTTTGCTAGATTTGTGGTATTTTCATTATCTACCTCGTATGCCTAAATCTTGGTCTCTGAAGTAATTTTGATATCACAGTTTGGGCTTTTTTCCCGTGCTGTTGCATTCTCACAGTAAGGCAGGGCTTTCAGGTTTTCCAACATATAGGGAACACAGTTTTGGTTTCGGCTTGGGTTTGGGGTTTTTTTGTTTGTTTGTGGGTTTATTGGTGTTGGTTTGTTGGGTTTTTTTAATGACAAGCATACTTTTTTGGTTAATTTTTGTGTGAATTTCATGTGAAACTGGCTACTGTATTACCCAGCAGGGTAATCTGTATGTAAAAAGCAGTAGTAACGGGATGTTGTTAGAACAGGGATTGTTTCCTTTATGGGGGTTTAACGCCTACAAATCATCCACATTCATGTTTGGGAGATGCATGTATGATTTCACTGCAGTCACCTCTTCAGCTCTAAAAGATGCTTTATTGATGTTGGACTTCAATATGGAATTAATAACTAAGAATAAAAACTGTTCTATTCTAATGCTTTGAAGATGGATTTTTCCTTCAGATGACATTATCAAATATATCTTTTCAGAGTTTTTCATAGTATTCTATGATTTGAAATTTTTGATGAATCTCTTAGTTTCATGCAAACAGTCTTCTCTCCAAAGGGTAATACATTGTGATTTAAGGTGGTTGAAAATCATTGGCAGTTTAAGGAGTAAACGCTTTTCCCTCCCTAAATTACATTTTTTCAGTCCTGCTGTTTCGTTTTTACAAAAAAAAAAAAAATTTAAAGATAATTTACAGTGAATAATTTTGTTGTTCTATTTCCATTTCTTAGGTTTTCAACCACTCTCGATATTCAAAAGTTTTTAGCATTCTCTGCTGTCTTGGGATTGTACTATGCCTTGTCACATCAATAGCCGTGGAGTGGACTGGCTTGAAAGTCACCAAAAAGCTACACTCTTCTTTACTGAATAAAATTATTTTGGCTCCAATGAGGTATTCCTCTGATTTTAATACAAATTGTACTGTAGTCATTCTCTGTACCTTACACAGTCTTCTAAGATAGCCTTGTAAGCACAGTTTTTATTAAGAAGTGACTGAATCGCTTTTTTTTGAACTTATATGCCATTGAAAATCCCCAGTTATCAATTACTGAGCAGTTTTTGAAAATGCTACCCAGGTGGCTCATGTTCCTTGACTCTAGTCACTAGCCTCTCCTGCCTGACTGCAGCTTTAGAAATTTACTTCCTTGCATGCTTAATTTCTCTTTGCTGTTTTTAATTAGGGAGAAAACACAATTATTGATCACTAAGCTGTACAGTTCACTCATAGCGTGCATCACAGGCTGCATCACTGGAAATATTTGCTGTCAGGCAGCGGTTGTGAAAGCCCATGAGAGATAATGAGATAGGACAAGTGTCAGCACAAGCCTGATTAGATGCACAGAAAACATTAGAGGCCTTTGTTGTCCTGCTTAAGTTTTCTTTCTAATGAATGAAAGTTGTAGATTGATTCAAACTTGCAGCTGTTACTGAACATTAGGAAAAATACCTTCTTGTTTTTAAGGTAATTGTATTTGACCCTGAAGTCGGGGAGAAATAATATACATGGAAAACCTCAGATATTTTGTTTTTAAACTTTCTTATTTAGAATTAGACTTCAGGTTCAATATGACTTATGGAGCAATTCACAGTTACAGAGCAAAAATGAAATTTGTATTTTCTGTGTGCAAATGTAAAGGAATTATATATTATTCTTTATTGTATATTATTGTACTATTGTATATTATTCCAACAACTGTTCTTTATGCATATCTGTTCCCAGAAAAATGCAAGACTTGCAATTTAGCTTTGCATTTTTCATTAAATGAAAAGGCGTCAAATTGCATATCTGGAAAGATTTTTTTTAATGTAATCATGTGATTTGCATGGCTTAGGCAGCAGAGGGAGCTGAGGACATGCTCACTGCTGCCTTATGTTCAAGACAGCCATTTTATTGGCAAGCCATGGCTGCAGGGAAAACTTAGACATTTTACTGTGGTTGTCAGTTTCTTTGCTTGTGTCTGTAATAGAGCACCTAGCTTAAGGAAGACAGGAAAAAAAAATAAAACTATTCTAGTATCAGTATAGTAATCTTACCCATTCTTTGTCTCATTTTAGGTTTTTTGAAACAACACCTCTGGGAAGTATATTGAACAGATTTTCAGCTGACTGCAATACCATCGACCAGGTACTGAATAAATATATTCAAGTTGCCAAGTTATCCTATCTTTCATTTAAATGAAGTTACTGATGATCTATAATTTTGGCTACTATATCAATTTGTATCATGATTTTCTAGATTCAGAATTAATTCCTCATCTTAAATGCATATTGAAAAAAACATTGTATTAAGGTGTCCTCTATGGAAAAGGGAAGTGTAATTAGACAACAGTAATATCCACAAATTAAGAGGTTCTACTTTTTTGTTTTTAAATGGGTAAACACATTAACACATAAGCAAACAAAATGACAAAGAGGCAAATGCTGTTGGCCAAAACAGAAATTACTGAAATTCAGATTATTAGTATTGACCCCAGACTGCGCTGCCAGTTCATAGGATCAATGCAGACACTGAATGAAATCATCTATTGCTGACATAAGGACCGTGTTCCACAGTGCAGATGTGTGAAGCAGCCCTGCAGAAATCCATTCAGACTTCCCCAAAACCCAGCAATCAATTCAAAAGTAGACTCATGTGTTTAGTGCTTCAAATCCCCAAAATTATATTCTTTGGATAAGTGGGAGAAAGGAAAATGAAATAATGCTGGTTTAAACTTGATAGATCATGGAAATTGTGTGCTTATTCTTCTCTGTACAGCACATTCCAGCTACCCTGGAGTGCCTGAGTCGCTCCACTTTGCTGTGTGTCTCTGCCCTCGCTGTCATCTCGTACGTCACACCCATGTTCCTCATCGCCCTGGTTCCCCTCGCCATCATGTGTTACTTCATCCAGAAGTACTTCCGAGTCGCATCACGGTGAGAGCATAAACCAGTTCTTGTTCTGGCAATAGAAACATCCTCTGCAATGCCTGACTGAACTGCAGAATTGCAGTGCTGGGGAACTTCATGTTTAAATTCAGTTTTGTCACAGCCACAGCCCTCTGTGAAAGCAGCCAGATCCACTGTAGTGAAAATGTCATTTTACAAGTGCCATTGTCTGCAGCTTTTCAGGCAGAAATTCATGGAGGCATGAGTAGAGTCTTTGTCCCTGTTCAAAGTTTCTTAGAGCTCACAGGACACAAAAAACAAACCGTATTCTTTCCTACCCAAAGGCAGCATCTGGTGACAGAATGGGAAAACTGATGTCTGCCTACCCAGGTGGAAGTGAAAATCTGTAGAGAGGCTGGAGAATGCAGTGTAACTAACCATGGCAGTGTAACTAACCACTGCTGCCCATTAAGGATCCAATGTGCATGAGCATCCTCTCTTGCTCTGGGTGCCTTCAAATTTTATGACAAGTTGAAGACTTTTAGCCATATCTGTGATTTTTCTCCTTCCAAGGTCATACAACTCCTGTCCTGGTGGCACTCAAGATGCGTTTGCAGCAATGCTGCATTTGTCCCCTCACCTATGCATGGATCGAGAGGGAGTCTGTAACCCCCTGACTCCCTGCTGGAAGGAACTGAGACTAAGCAGAATCTCACCCCATAAGTGCTTCCACTGATTTCACGACTAAACATGAAATTGAGAAGCACAAGCTCACGATGAGAGCAGGCTGCTGTCTGCAGAGTGTATGAGCTGTACTGTAGCTCCATGACAAGTTGTGCTGGCAGTGGGGGTTGGAGAGCAGAGCGAGAGGAAGCTGCCTTTTGCCTTCTGCTTAACTCAAGCTGTTATTTGCAATATCCCATTCAATTTTTATTCAGCACAGATCCAGAATGGTGTTTAAATGAATAAACAACTGAGTAGAAGAAATAGCAGTAGGGGTGAAATGAGAGAACGCACTGAAGGGAAAAGACCCATTCAGAACTCTAGCACTGTTTGTATTCAGTTTTTAAAAGAAGAATCTTCCTGGGTTCTTCATTCCCTGCTCAGAGACCAGCAATGCTGCCTTGCAGTCTGTCTGAACATCACAGAGTAACTGTTATTCACTTTCACTCCCCGGGCCTGTTTCAAAATACAACAAAACTGGTTTTTTACAAAATTCTTCTCATTACCCTCTCCAGGGACCTGCAGCAGCTGGATGACAGCACTCAGCTACCATTGCTCTCCCATTTTTCAGAGACTGTCGAAGGTCTTACTACCATCCGAGCCTTCAGGTATAGTTTTTTTAAGAAACATACATTACCTCACTTGGGAATATCTATCTCAGATTCCTGTTCTGCAATTGTGAAGTTATAAGTATAGTTGTTTGGATCACTTGGAAAATCCAGAGCCCCCAAAATACTGGTAAGGGAGAACTCCAAAACACTGAAGTACTTTAAGCCTTTTGCATGTGAAGGGGTTACTGTAGAAAAACAAGCTACTAAGTGTCATCTGCCCTGCAGTAATTCTCTATGTACTTGCACGCAGCCTGATAAAAACCGCTTGTGGACAAATGTGATTTAAGAAGCTAAATTAGCTGGCAATTAGCACAGCGTGCGGTGTGGCAGACTGCGTGCTTGGAAGCGTCCCCAGACCAGCTAACATGCACTGACTGGTCATGGCTGAGCGACTGGTGTGAGAGCCCATGGCCTGGTCAGGGAAGCTGTGCACGTTAGTGACTTCAGAGGATGCAGCAGCACCCTAGGTTAGTTTACAGGTTGCTAGCTGAGAATGCGAGTGTTTATCCTGATCTTGAAAACAGACAAGCTGGAGACAGTCTTTCATGGCCTGTTTTGATTTGGTTTTCCATCCACACAAGCCACAGGACAGCCCAGGGATACTGAGGCCGTGCCCGGGTGGTGTGTCGGTGCTACAGGAGTGGCTCACGCTGGTACTAGCAGAGGCAGCAATAAAACCCTGCTGTGCATACCAGCTGCTCTGCCCTCACTAGTGCTGTTCTTGGCTTTTCCCAGGAGACTCAAATGTGATCAACTGTCTTCCAAACCCATCTCATCTAGAAGTCTGCACATTTTGTCCTTTAATTACTACTGTTACAAATCTATTTTTGAAATGGTAGTGTTTATTCCTCTTAACACAGGATTTTAATTTTATAATGGAAGTAATACGCAAAGTTAACTTTCCTTAAACAATTCTAAAGAGGACATGAATACCTCAATGAAAGAACAACCATTTTAAGTTTGTTTCTTTTTGACTGACAATAGATCCATGAGGAGCAGTAGAACAACATAGTGTTTCCATTATTAGTTATTGTTATTGAATATTTAATTTGTTAAGTGCCAACAGTGTTGTCTAGTTTGGAGCTATGTCAATGTTCAGTTTAAAAGAAATCAATTTCTCTTTTAATTGTTGCTTTGCTCTGCCATATATTCTTCTACTTCATCAAGAAGATCTTTAGAGTATTATGGCTGTATATTTTCAGGTGTTGATACAATAAATGCTATACTAGATGTTATTTTCAGTCTTTTGGAGCATTCCCTCTTGATTTTTCCTATCACCTTGAAATGAATTCCTCTGTCGAAGGACTGTGTTTGGTGCCTCCTCTTTGTGAAATGCTGCAGCACTTGATGTGTCTCTGACCCAAGAGCTGTGTGTGCTCATGAAGTTCTGTGCTCAGTCTGCCTGCCAGCCTCCTGCATCAGCTGGTAACCTAGCTATTTATAGGAGTGTGTAGCTTTTCAGCTGCCTAACATACTAGCAGGAGTGGAGTTTAGGCTTGCTAGCCTGAGCATCCCTAAAAATAACACTAATTCAGAATTCCAGTCATTAAGTTAGGAGGTGCCAGTGATTCCTGGAGTGACCCTGCCCTTGGTACCTCTCTGTCCTGCACTTACTCAGAATGCAGAAGGAAAGAAATGTAAAAGAAATCCAAGGAAAGGTCAGAAAGACAGCTACTGCTGCAGCTATAAATACACCTTCAGCAGATGCCCTGGCCTCATTTATAGTTTGCTGTCTGGCACCTCAGAAATTGATTGTTTAGCACCAACACTACGATGTAGATGTGAAGGCTTCTGCAGAGACTCTGTATTCTCACAGGCCTGGCAATCTGGGGACACTTTCTGAAGAGGAATTTGATATTTCTGCAGTACCCCACCAACAGTGCTAACTGTGTCCCCATTCCAGGTGCATATGCGTGACTGACTCGTGATGCATACCTCACATCTTTTAAGGCGTATCTGTGTCACCCAGTCCCTCAGGGTACAGAGCCACAGAAGTTCAGTGTGACGGAATTGGTTCCAGCACAACACGGCACAGCCACCTCTGTGCAGTGGGGCACTGAGAAGGGCAGGGCTCACTGGCACCGTGTGGCACTAAAGCTGGCTCTCAGGACACTGCTCTGAGCCGTGCAGACACGCAGCACGCTCGGAGCCAGCCCAGGCCCTTCCCCGTGGCACACAGCAGACATGTCTCGTGTGTCTCAGCACGTTGGCTAAGCTGTGAACAGCTAAGTTATTTCCACCAAGTGGCACTTGTTTCTTATCCTCAAATCATAAATGATTCATGTAGAGTTGTAAACTTAATCCTTACTCCGAGTATAATATAATAAGATACTCTGCAGTAAGTATATTTGAAAGCTCCTCAAAACTATGTGCTTCATACTTAAACAAAATATTGTCACATCTTTCTCTCATATGAGGATAAGGAGAGCTGAGTTTATAACTGAGTAGTGCTTGTTATATATGCAGCCATTATAGCTAAGGATATAAGTAGGGCAAAGATTTACAGGGGGAGATTAGCAAGTTTTATTAAACTTGCTAGTGTGGTAAAGGGGGAGAAAAAGGCAAGCTTGGGGTGCTTGAACTTCATCTTCAAGCCTTCAAGCTTCTGTTGCTGCCCCGGGCAAGCTTTTGTGCCAAAATTCAGTTTTATTATTAGACATAATTGTTGATATACTTTATAATTAATATCACAGTGCTTTACACCTATGCAAGTAAATAAGCCCAAGGTGATTTGATGACTTGCATGCTTGTCAAGACCTCAGTCTACATGTAGCCCTTCTTCCATATCTGCTAAAGTCAAGGCAGAACTCATTGATGCAGCTGTTCTGATGGGTGGGTGCAGGCCCTCTATAATAAACAGACCTATATGCCATTAATCTTATTTTGTATTCTGTGGCTAATTTATTTAAGGGGGCAAACAGTTCTTTCCTATCTGTTACTTACTGTTGCACAATGTGCTTGGACTTTTGTTTTCCAAAGTGCTCCATTTGTTTAGGGGTAGGAACAAATATGTTTGTCTAACACTGGAGCTACCACAACTGAAAGTCCTTAGAACTGATACTTCATAAATGGTTACAATTTCTGGGCACTGCAGTAATATATATTGTAAAACTTGAGCCTGTATGATTAAGTGAGGGGAGGAACCGCATTCTGCTGCATTAATACTTCTTTTCACAAGTATATGCCTGTATTATTTCTATCTCATATTTTAATTTTTTTTTTTTTTTTTTTAGTTTCAGATTTGTCTCTCTTAGTGTTATCAGGTAATAAAATACATTTAGAAAATGCCCAGTGTGATCCAGAAGCTTCATATAAAGATTCATCAATGCAGTAACATCCACTTACCCCCAAAGATACTTTACAAATACAGTTTGCATATGTCTAATCCAAATCTACAGATGATGTCACTCTGAATTACTGATAGGCTGACCCATGGTCAAGCTGCCCATGAGCATATATCTCCAGAAATTGAATTTTGGGTTTCATTTTTTCAAAAATCACAGGCCTAACTCTTTTTTCATTTTTCTTCTTTGTTGGTTTTTTGGTTTGTTTTGGTTCTCAGGTATGAAGCCAAATTTCGACAGAAACTTCTTGAATACACAGACTCCAACAACATCGCGTCCCTGTTCCTCACGGCTGCCAACCGCTGGCTGGAAGTGCGCATGGCGAGTACACGTTTTGTGTGTGCACCATGAATCTGCTTGACTTCATTCCACGCAATCTGATAGGCTCAATTCAGTGTCCAGCTTTACCCTTTGTAAATGAACCTAGCAAAAGCCTGTTGTGGGTGGACACAGTCCAACTAACAGATACATGCTGTGCAAGAGCAGCTTATTTGAACAAGTCTGGTTGTAGCCACTTTGGAGGAACAGCAGTGCCTCCCAGCAGCTCAGTCAGCCCCGGAGAGGATCTGCTCACAGACACAGTCACATGAGCATTTCCCTCCTGCCCCAGGTGACATCGGCTGCAGAGTTTCAGCAACCTCTTTACATGCTGAAGATACCTGTGTTGCCTTCCCTGGAAGATTAGGAGTGTTGGTACAACTACTCCAGTGTGCAGCAGTGTTTCCACACGGCGCAGTCACACTAAAGGCAATGAGAATGGGTTCCTAGGCAGGATCTGTATGGAGGTTGTGTTTTCTGCCTGTTTCAAACTGTGCAATAGGTTTGTTATTTGGTGTGCAAAGTTATGAGAACGATTTAGTCCTTTGATGGTGATGGAGCTTATTCATATTCCTTCAGGAGTACATTGGAGCGTGTGTGGTACTCATAGCAGCCGTCACTTCTATTACCAGTTGCCTGTATAGTAAGCTCTCATCAGGACTTGTAGGCTTGGGACTCACCTATGCTCTTATGGTAAGAATCTCAGGACTCCTTTTGTCTCTCCCAAATTTATTTTTTTTTTTTTAATAATTCTTCAGTGCATAAAGATAAACAGGAAGGTTGAAGGTGTCTGTACATCTATAGTGGGTACTGTAGCATCTCGAAAACCAAGTGTTAACTTCAGTTCACATTCAATGATTGACATATTTGACTGTATGCTTGCTTCAGTTTTTAGATAAAATATTCATTGAAGTGTTAGTTCAAATATCTCAACAAAACATGACAAGTTTCATCATATTTTTTTATATTGTCTTCCATTGTGAAGAATATCTTTTTCAGTGCATAAGTTATAATTACACCTTGGTACATCATTCTAGACTGTCAAACCTCAAGTTACTGAGATGATGTCTTTTCACCCAGCTTTACTGTTCCCCTCCCTCTTTCCTGTTGGTGTGGATCAGATCTCCATAGTACCAAAGCGTCTGTGCAGTGCAGTTAGGAAATTTAACCTTTAGTCATTGCTTTCAGCCTGTTTATCTGTACTATATAGTTCATTCACAACTTCAGCTTTTTAAGGCCGAACAAGAGTTACTGTGGAGGAATACATGCTGGTTAGTTTTGCAAACTGCTAAAAATCTGGAATTTAGTAGTGTATTTGCTTTACATCAGGTGTCTAACTATCTGAACTGGATGGTGCGTAACCTGGCTGACATGGAGATCCAGCTGGGTGCAGTGAAGAGGATCAATGGCCTTCTCAAAACGGAAGCTGAAAATTACGAAGGGCTCCTTTGTAAGTGTAGTTCTGTGCAGCATGCAGAAAAAGCTTGCTGAATTTTTAATGATTTTGCCATGTATTTCCATGTAAAACACAGTAACTTACTTAGTGAGATGATTACTTCATTATAGGAGGGTTGATTTTATTTTTTTTTCTCCTGTGCTCCTTGTACAGCTTCCTCACAGATTCCCCAGAACTGGCCAGACAGAGGGGAGATCCAAATCCAGAACCTCAGTGTCCGATACGACAGCAACTTGAAGCCAGTGCTAAAGCATGTCAATGCCCACATCTCTCCAGGACAAAAGGTAGAGAACTGCAGTGGTTCTAAGAGGTGCTTTAGAGTAGCGTATCGTAGAAATCACAAGGTTGTAAAAGCATACCACAATATGGTTTGATGACTGAACTACATCATTTTTTTCTGTAAAAGAATGTGGTGTGCTGGAAAAGGAGCCTGTGGGTTTCATAGTTCAGTCTGTTACACATGCATTAGAGTGGGAGTTCAGAACTACACACCACTTCTCAGTATCCCGTGCCCTGCTGGCAGCACACAGAGCCAAAAGAAGTGACAGTGACCTCTTACTGTGTTAGACCTACTTTCCATATTCCCATGTGGCTCTCCTGCCTTTGTTACCATCGTTTCTCTTCTGCTTCCTTGCATCTCTTTTCTCTCTGCTATTTTTTCCTCCTTAGTCCTGCCTTCTTTTGTCTGTCCTGCTAAACAAGGCTGCCTCAGGATCCTAAGTTTTGCCTGCAGCACTTACTAGTCCTCCTTCTGCTCCTCTGTGTTGCTCTCCTATTGTTCCCATACATAGGACTGGCCTTGATTTACCCCTAAATGCTCAGGCCCCTGAAGACAGAATGAGCTTAGGGACTCTGTTATGGCCAGTGCAGTTTGACTGAACTGTCAGGAGGACGTGCTGGGTCAGAATACCTCCTCCATCTGCTCACTTAAGTGTCAAACACAGACACTATCCAACCCCCTCACCCGAGTTCATCTGCTTTCTGTGTCAGATTGGGATCTGCGGCCGAACAGGCAGTGGAAAATCCTCCTTCTCTCTTGCATTTTTCAGAATGGTTGACACTTTTGAAGGTAAGATTACACTTTTTCATATCAGCCAAGCACAGCTCCTGCAGGTGCTTTGATAGGCCTTCCCTTAACAGCAGCAGCTCTGAGGTGTGATTTTTGAATCTGCAGGATGCCCTCTCTGGCCTTGTTTAAAAACGATATCCTCTGTCACCTAACAGCTGTGCTGTTCATAAGCTGGACCAATATAAACTCTGACAGATGGAAAAGTCTTCTTGTGCTGTTCATTCATAACAGCAGGAACAAACCATGAAAGGGGAAGGTGTTAAAGTACAATGAAGGATCCATGCACAAGGCATGGATAGGACCTTCTGGGCCCAGAAGACTCAGCAGCTGGGGACTGCAGTTTGGCCTGCAGGCCTGGAATTTCCTGCAATGTCTCCTGCGACGTGTGCCATGTCCATGTACCTCATGGAGTGTCTTCCTGTGCACCTCACAAGATTTTAGCCTCAGTTTCCTAGCCACATTGCTCACAGGACTCTTAATGCAGACACCTGTACCTGGCAATAGACTTTCACAGTGTTCAGTAGTAATTTGGTTTTCTGAAACACTTGTTCCCCCTGGTAACTAGCTAGGAGTAACCTCTTCCCTTGTTGTTTGATGTTTATAGCTGTGGTCAAGCAGATAAACAGTGTGTCTGATCATAAAATATTACAGCTATACTTCATGTTACTGCCAGCTGAGGCTTAGTCTCAAGACCGTTGTGCTTTCTGCACTTGTTTTGTGAGTGAATGAGGGGGTGTGTGACTCAAGGCCTGTTCCTGCTGTGCTGTGTTACAAGCTGAAAGCGAGCCCTTTCTTTGCCAGCAGCTGTGTGGCACGATGAACCATCTAGCAGTTCATTTTCTTTTGAATAGGAAGGATCATCATCGATGGTATAGATATTGCTAAGATGCCCTTGCAGACGTTGAGATCCAGGCTGTCAATCATTCTCCAAGATCCTATTTTATTCAGCGGAACAATCCGGTAAGCATCAAGCATGAGCAATAAAAACCACACGAGGACTTATATGCCACTCTGTGTTATGATTGTGCCGTATAATGACTTACAGAATTGCTGATAACAAACTGTTCAATGGTGGTCTCCTCACTTGGAGTTGGAGGGTTGCTGCTTTCTGTCTGTGCTTTTTACCCACCCCTGCCAGACGGGACCTTCCCAGTGCCCGGGCCTGCTCAGCACGCTGCTACCCAGAGGCATCCCATGCTCTGGGAGAAGGGAGAGGCACCGTGTATTCCCCCAGGGTCAAGTGATCAGTTCAGCTCACTGATAACCATGCTGCACTTCTTAAAATCTTCTTTCTCTACATCTGTTTTTTCATTTCTCTGACTTAAAAAATGAAATGGAAAAAATGAGCTGTTCTTTCATCTGTGAGAACAAACACCATGTTTCTTTTCTTTCTTTTTTTTCCCCCCTCTTAGAGGGTGATGCAGTAGAAACGGGAACAAAAAGCTCCACAGTTTCAAAGAAATGTCCTTCCCTGTGTCTGTCCTTTCCCTTAGAAAGGCACAGTACCATCCTCAGTGCAGCATTACATCACCTGCAGTTACAGTTCCTAAATAAAAGTCATTACAGTTCACTGAAAGTGATACAAATGTGTGATTTTCTGACCCCACACTAATACAGATCCCAAGATTATATCCTGAACTTGTCTGAATAGAGCATAATTCATTCGTGTAAGAAGCTGAAGTGACTGTATACCTTTGGTTTATTATTAATTAACCTGTTAAAAATTTATTTAGGCCAGCATTGGTCATTCACAGCACAAACAGTAGGAGTAAAAAGTAAAAATGAAAATTGTTATGCACCATTGAATCTTTTATTTCTGATTTTCATTCTTTGTACTAATATGAGATTAACATTCATTTTTTAACAAAGACCAAAAATCCACCATCTCTCCTTTTAAGTCCAATGTCTCTGTTCTTTGCTGCAATATAAATACTAAACAGAACAATCAAGCTTCATACTGAATTTTGAAATGGAAGTCTTCGCTACACCTGAACAAATCTTGGACTTATGAACAGATGACTCTTACTTTAGCTTGCTGTAGCCCAGAAATGATAGCAACAAATGTGAATTTTAAATTATTGTATTCGCAGCTATTTTTCTTCGGAGCCTTTTCTAGTAGAAAATCATGATTTCTTTATTTTATTTTGAATAAAATAAATTCTAAAACCACAAAGGTATCTGCAAAACAGAAAAATTTTCTCATTCTGCTCAACTGAGTCAAATTTTGATCTTAATCACATTGGCATAGATGTTGACCAAGTCTCCAAAATTCAGTGGATTTATATCAATGGTAGATCAGAATCAAGCACAGATTTTTATCATATGATTCTGATTATTTGCAAGCTTGCTTCTAAGCACACTAAGAGAGGGAAAACATTACAGAAGTTTATATTGACTGATATTCTTTGACTTCTCCTAACTGTAGGTTTAACTTGGACCCTGAGAAGAAGTGCACAGACAGCATGCTGTGGGAAGCGTTGGAAATAGCACAGCTCAAGCACGTGGTGAAAGCTCTCCCTGGGGGCCTAGGTAACAACACTTCCTCCTGGAGAAGATCACTCCCCATGCTTACAATGCTCCTGTCTCACACTGACTTATTTAAAAAATAGTTGCTGAAGCAAAAGCTTTTTAGGTTTATGGAAGGTGACAAAAAGTGATTGCCTGCAGGGGAAGGTCCCATATCCATACAACTCCCTTAGCAACTGCACCTGTGGGGCAGAATCCTGTTTCTATTCAAATCAACGGGAAATTTATTTTATTTCAGATTTTTATTATTTATTGTTATGAAGCATTGAAGTTTACAGATCTTGTGAATTCAAATAATCTGCCAACAAGTCAAGTGTTAGCTAGTGTTTTTTGTATTTTCCAATGTTCATGTCCAGGGAGGAAGATTTCAGATGCTTAAATGTGTGAATCATTTGGCCATGAAAAACAAACAAACAAACAAAACAAAACAAAAAAGCAACCAAACAAAACTCCTAAACCCCTTAAAAATGCTAAGTTACACAGCCTTAGGGCAAACAAATGATGGATGGCACTTTGAGAAGGGGATGCAGTATCCAAAGTTGCATGTGTTCCAGAGAAACTCGCTCCTGGATGTCCTTAGCTACTTTGGTGCCCAATAGATGTAAAGAATGTCATGAAACAGGAGCACTGGTTGTTTTGAACAATGGGGATAAGTGGGCAAAGTTGGGTCACCAGCACCTGTGGACCTAGGAAGTGTTACTTTGAAAATCTTTACACTGGAAGTGAGATATTATATTCCAAGCATATTCTCTGCTCTGAGCTGATGCTCTCATACACATGCACACCCCATAAACACTGTTTTTGCTCTGTCATTTCCAGATGCTATAGTTACAGAAGGGGGTGAGAACTTCAGCCAGGGCCAAAGACAGCTCTTCTGCCTGGCAAGGGCTTTCGTGCGGAAGACAAGCATCTTCATCATGGATGAAGCCACAGCATCTATTGACATGGCAACAGTGAGTTTGGAGTGTTTGATTTCTTGTTTTCCTTGAGCAGGAGACAGCTGCTGATATACAAAGCAAAAGGTGGCAAGCAATCCTATCCACTCTGTAATATGCTTACACCATATTTAGTGCAGGCGTGTTTGCAAGTCCAGGTAGCTTTGAGTCATTGCCAACTAAAGTAAAGAGCTTTAAAATCATTTTTCTAGGATTTTAGTAGTTGCTAGAGCACTGCTTGCATTAGGAAAGTGAGGCATGTTATTTTCATTGGCAGGTTAATTTCCTGAAGTTAACAAAGCTTTGGAGGGCCCCCTGGGGTGGTCAGTGAAGGACAGACTGGCAAGCAGATCTCACCAGCATAGTGGACAGGACCAGTCAGGAGGTTAGAAGGCTTGAAATCTGAGTCGAGGAAATAAACAGAGACACAGAAAATATACACTGGATTATGTCATTAATTGCCTGAAATGGCTATGCAGAGATTAAACCACACATAATAGTGCACTGACTGGATTTCAGCCAAATGGAACAGTGTGTGCTTAAGATTTGTTTTCCTCTGATAAGTTATGAGCAACATTTTAGTCTTCTTCATGATTATTCTATGAGGGAAGAACACAACTGGAGGGGCTTATTCTAACAGCTACAATTTTTAGCTTGGTAAAATGTTAGTGTGTTAGGTGTCAGTAAGGCTGGGAATTAGACTGCATGAAGCCCAGTTAAAACACATTTTGAATTCTGCCCCACTGAGAATATAGTTCCTCCCTGGAGATACATGCCTAAAGAGCAGATAACAGCAAAGAAGGGTATCTGACGTTCCTAGGCAGAGTTGGGTCCCCACCAACACGTTGCATGAATAGCAAAGGATGAGTACTTGTTGAGTGAAAACTATGTATGTTAAGACCATCTTAAATATCATCTCCATTGTTAAATATGCCAGGTACAGCACATTCCTTTGCTTATCTCTGCTACCCCCTGGGTGTTAGATATCCTAAGTGCTGGGACATTCCTGGACTTCCAGCAGGGTGAAGAACATGCTGCAGAGGTGCCAGCATGAGGGCAGCCTGTCAGGACCCTGAATTCACCCTTGGTTTCCTCACTGTACAACTGAGGTTAGGATGGCAGGGGTTTGGGGGCCAGGGCACATCTCTCACGTGCACTGAAGCCCGGGGGCAGTGGGGGTGGCAGGAGCGAGCAGGGATGGCTGACTGGAGACCAGGCTCTTCCTTACTTCTGACATGGAGTTAACTTTTTATTTCTGCAGTGAAGGATCAGTAAAAGCAGGGAATAATCAGAGGTTACTTAATCCTTCTTAGTGTGTCTGTCATGTAAGTTCTGTAGCCTGAAAAGCAACCAATGTTTTTTCTGCACAGGAGAACATCCTGCAGAAGGTGGTCATGACTGCGTTCGCCGACCGCACTGTGGTCACAATAGCAGTAAGTACAGTCGCTGCTGCTGTTCTAAAGCAGGCAAGAACCAGAAGTGCCATGCTGCTCACTGCTTGTCAGCATTAATGAGAGTGTTCATTTGGCCATTCATCTTTTTTTTATTTTTTCTGAAGGGGTGTTTCAGTGTAAGCTTTCTTGCCCATTTTAAACTATTTTCTTATTTAAATATATAACAGCTTCTTAAATGTGTTGTGTGATGCCAAGTCTGGCTGCCTGCAAAGGTATGTCCTCTAGCTATGAACTCTATTTTCTGTTACCCATTGTAGGTTAATTTAAAATACAGTGTGACTTTGACTACTGTGAAATTTAAGAATAAGTTTCATCAAGCCACAACAATCATTTAACTAAGGACAAATAAAACTGTGTAATAGTTCTGCCACTGGATAGAGCCATTACGTTTCAGAATTTAAACAAATTAGAATCTTAACTAACTTTAAAATAGATATTCCATCCCTTTTGACAGCGATTGAATTTGTTTGCATATTCTTGAAGTGACTATGCAAAGATCACAAGTATCTATAAAAAATTTATTTATGAAAAAGATTTGACCTGAATCAAAGCAGCTGGCTCAACAGATGTGTCAGAATACATATCTTTCAGTCCTCTGTTTTCTAAAAACCCACCTATTTCAGGGAGGTGAAATAAAGTCATTCAGTTTCTCAACATTTAAAAATTAAATACAAGTCAAGAAATGTATGCTCAGGAATCTTACAGCATCTTTTTATTTTGACCTAGCAAATGTGTGATAGAAAACCTGATCTACCTTATGGTATCCATTCAATATGTCATTGTACAAAAGCAAAGGGTCATAAGCTTGCAATTTCCTGATTTCTCTGCATGAAAATTCCAAGGTGCACTTCATTTTGCATTCACATGTCTTTTTCAGTTTGTTTGGGAATAGGGTGAGAAAGTTCTTTAGTCTTCCACAGTGGGTTTTAAAGTGGACAATTCAAACAAATAGCATTTTGGAATAAATTTACTCTAGTTTTACTTCCAAATGTGAATGTGTTTTACAGCAGGTGGGTCTGCATTCAGAACACACTGTAGTAGAAACATAATGTGGGGGAGGTTAGGTAGTGGTTTGGTTGGTTTTTGTTTTTTTTTTTTTGGAGCAGGCCATATAGTCCTAATTTCTTCTTAGGAAGAATAGGAATGGGAAGAGTATAGTCCTGGGGCTGTATTATCATCTGTGTTACTTTAACCAGGATGGCAGCACTGGTTGTGTTACACTGAAAATGGTCAGACAAAACAGGCAGCAAGTACAACTGGACTGATATTTCAGTCCCCTGCCCCTGCCTGTGGGCTGGATGAATGTCACAGGAGGACTGCAGGGGAGATGAGATTTGTAGAAGCCATCAGTGATGATTTTATGGAACATCTGGCTAGGAAGCCACAGAGGAAATACAAGAGTTGTTTTGGTACTGAGGGTGCTCAAGATCTGATTAGGAACCTTAGGGGTGAAGAGTGACTGTGTAACAGGGAGCACAGCATGCTGAGATTAAATTTCACTGCAGGAGTAATGCAGACCCAAAAAATCCAATGCAGTTACACTCAAATTTAAAAAGTGAAATTCTCTAACAATAAAGAGGCTTGTTATAAGGAAAACCCAAAAATAAGGGGGGAGGGGCATAAGGGAAATGAAGGAAATTGGATCTGACAGGGATCACGGAAATTATTGAAGGATTTTATTTAAAAAAGTCTCAGAGCAAATGTAATTTATTAGGAAAGGCTTGAGTAAGTATAGAAAGAAGCTGGTATAGTTAAACAAATAAAAAAGACTACTAGAAGCCAGAAGGCACAAATAGCCTTAATCAAACTTGAACTTGTCATAAAAATTAATTTCTGGGCATTTTGTTTTTCAGCACCGCGTGCACACGATCCTCAATGCAGATTTGGTTATTGTAATGAAGAGAGGGGTTATTCTGGAGTATGACAAGCCTGAGGTTCTGCTAGAACAAGAAGACAGTGTCTTTGCTTCTTTTGTACAAGCAGATAAGTAATAAAAAAACCCGAAGCATTTTAAAGGACAATTGTACTATTTTATAAAAGTGTAAAATACCTGTAAATAAATACTATTTCATAATAATGGAGGATTTCCTTTTTTAATAAAATGAGCCAATTTTCTCCATCTGATGCATTAATGAATTATACATGTACTTTCTTTTTTTTTTTTTTTTTTGTATACTACTACTCTTTTTATTTGCTACCAAAGAATCATGAGATATAGTTGAAAAAACCAACATGGGTGAAATATGACAGGACACATGTCAAACATAGCCAGCATGGAGATCTATGAAACTCTTAAACCTCTCCTGTCATTTTATTAACAGGTTATTTTTTATGTCATAGCCCCTCTGTAGGTAGTGCTCATGACTGACTAAGTGCAGAATGAAAAATTCTATACCAAAGGTATTTCTCAAAAGCTTGTATCTCTTTTAATCATATGACTCTGTAAAGCTTTAATATCTAAATATAAAATCTTTAAAACTTTTTTATATTGTGGTTTATTGGCAGTGCCTGTGTCTCGTGGTCTCTCCTTTAATGCCTTTCAGAAATGTATCACCAGCTGATTTCTTTAGTCTTTCTTAGGCCACCTCTACACCCATTGAATCCCACTGCACCAGTTCCAAACGGGACTGAGCCAGACTCCCTCCCTGACTGAGAGGCAGTGAAGAGGAGGCAGGCTGGGAGGAAGTACCAGTGTTTCATGTATGCTCTTTTCTGACCAGTACAGATGTACCAGTTCATCTGGAAAGTATCCCTCTAAATCTGGTAAATGAACAGGATTAAACCTTTCCTTGTAGCTCAGAGCCATGAGAGCTTGACTCACTGTTTCCTAGTTTCACATATTTCGCCCACCCTTGTGCTGTTTCTAGATTCACTGTGATCTTTACCAATAAAGCATGTTATACTCACTAAGTTAACTTGTAACTACAAAATTATCCTAATTTGGCTGAACTTACCTCTGTTGCATTGATTCATTGGGACAATCATTTCAGGACTTAATAATCACTCAGGGGTTAGAAAGTCAATGACCCAAGGGGAGGCTACAATGATTTTTTCACCATTATTCTTTTTGTAGCAGCTTTGAATTTACATCCATTTTTGTCCTATTCCCCTTAAGAATTCCTAGCACTTGGGAAAACTCTCCATTTTAATCTCTTTAGCCTGTTCAATTTATTTGGAATCTGTTTTTTAAAGGCTTTGTTTTCCAGAAAAAGACATCTCGGTGTTCTCATAGCATACATGATATTTTCAGGGTATTACTTCAAGCGCTGCAGCAGAGCGCAATTCTTCCTTAGCATGTTTTATCTGGTCCTGTTTCCATGGGGCCAAGTCCCAGTGAACGGGCACCAGAAGCAGTATCCAAGAAATGCTTCTGCCGCGGGCGGCCCCTGCTGCTTACCCGGGTCAGCACACCCCTCGCCTGGAGCTGCGCGGGCCGGAGGTGGGCGCTGCCCCCGGCTCGCCGCCCTGCTCTGTGCG
>NW_008591917.1:3241-3457 GCF_000691845.1 Merops nubicus | reverse complement strand
CCTCCTGTGGATGCGGATCTGGCGTGGGGGGCTCTCAGTGGCTCCGGGCACGCCGGAGCGCGGGCGAGAGGTGCGCAGTGTAGCAGTGCGTGCAGACACGCACAGGTTTGGGCTGGTTGTAGTGCGGCAGCGCCGCGGCGTGCGGTGAGCAGCGGGCGCAGAAGATCTGTCGGGAGAGAGCCAGAGCGGGGGTGAGCAGAGCTGGGTCCCCGGGGA
>NW_008591917.1:2784-3108 GCF_000691845.1 Merops nubicus | reverse complement strand
CACTCCGGCAGGCAGCGGGTGCCTGGTGGGCAAAACATCAGTAAAAGCCCCCTATCCCAACCCCTATCGCTGCCCCGGCCACAGGAGCTTCCCCAGCTACCCGCTGGACTGGATCCCGAGTGGCCTGCAGCCAGTCCGCCGGGGCAGCTGTGCTGTGCCTGGGGCTGCCCAAGGCAGGCAGACCCCCGGCAGTATGGGGCAGGATCAGCCCCGGCCTCGCCCTGTACCCCGTGGCTGTGGCATCCCTGGCATCCCCGTACCTGTCCTCCGGGGCCTGGCAGCCTCGGTGGGGCCGGCGCCCAGTGGGCCGTCACACCCCTGCGG
>NW_008591917.1:0-2323 GCF_000691845.1 Merops nubicus | reverse complement strand
CAGTCAGCCACGTGAGGAGCATCTGCCGTACACAGGTCACCGTTCTCTTCCTCTGCGGAGACAAGGGCTGTGGTGGTCCAGCCAAACTGGGGTTGGGCTCAGCCCCATGGGGCTGAGCACTGTGGCCTTGGCCCCATGCCTGGGGCTGCAGCCTTGGCTCAGCAAGGACAGGCAATGGACCAGGCAGACGGGAGCCGTCCCTTGTGTCCCTGGGGTTACTCACGGCTGGCACGCGGCTCCTCCGAGGGCTCCGCCTGCGAGGTGACAATCTTGAAGACTGTTTTCAAGATGCTCCGCAGGTCACTGGCAAAATTGGTCTGGAGTTGATCTGCCACGCCTGCACCGGGAGAGGGGGGGTCAGGATGCTGGTGGGGGATCAGGGTGCCAGGGGAGGGTGGTGAGGGGGCCACTCACCTGAGATGCAGACGAAGAGGGTGTGCAGCATGTCCTTGGTGCTGCTGTAGCGGGAGCGCAGCTCCAAGCAGTGGGCACCTAGGGTGGCATTGAGCCCAGGGCTGCTCCTGGGGACCTGGGAGCTGCACGCAGTTACCCCAAGGATGGTGTTAAAAGTCCCCGTCGTGGTGGGCAGGGGGACTTTTGCCTTCTTGGCCCTTCTCCCCTTCACACACCCCCACTGCAAATCGGTGCCCGGGTCATCCACTGCACTAGGTATTTCCAGCTGTGTCATGCAGGTGTGGGGTGCTGGGGTGGCATGGCGGACCTCCAGGAGACCCCAGGGAGCAGGGGAGTCTGCTCTGGGCACGGGTGCCCTCCAGGCTGGAGGGGTGGTTGGACCACAGGGGTCCTCTGTTTCAGCTGTGCACAGGCTCCTCTCCAGCAGGCAGAGCTCCTCTCAGCAGGTCCCTGCAGCGAGGGGACAGCATCAGCCCCACGTCACAGCCCCACTGCTGCCCCACTGCAGAGGCCCATCATCCCCCATCATGTACCTGATCTTCTTCAGGAGGTTGTAGAAGGGACTGAAGACCTGGGACATCTGCTCAGGGCTCCGTTCCAGGCTGAGGGGACCCTCGGGGTAGATGAGGAGGCCACTGCAAGGAGACGGAGCCCAGTTTGTGTCAAGGGGCTGCCCCAGACCCCGACTCCCCAAAGGGATAAGGGGCTGGTACAGGGCAGGGAGCACCCAGCCGCTCCCCCATCACCCCCTTCTCCAGGGGACTGCACCCACCTGATAATGGCCAGGCGAGGGATGGTGAACAGCAGGAGTGGTTCATAGCCATCGATCATCTCCTGGGTCAGGTAGCCCAGGCGCAGGGCTCTGGGGAGGGGAAATCATTACAGTGGAGCCAAGCCCCAGGACACCACCCCATCCCCAGGGCTGGGGTCCCTGCCTCCCCCCGGCTGGCACGCGGTGCCTCTCACCTCTCCACCGTCTCACAGAAGAGCACGATGATCTCCTGCTGCCTGTAGATCTCCTCAGGAGATTTCACCACCACCAGTGAGGACACATAGCTGGAGGGATGGGTGACTGTGAGGCTCCTCCAGCCCTGGCCCAGAGCCCCCCACCGCAGCACCCTAACCCTGGCCCCCACCTCAGCTCGAACTCTGCGAAGAGCCTGTCGAACTGGACGAGCACAGCCCGGACGGGCTCTGGGTAGGAGCCAGGCTGGCTCAGGCTCTGCTCCCGCAGCACAGTCCGCACCAGCTCCAGGCTGCACAGCAGGTTCCTGGCCTGGGGCCGCAGTTGCGCCGCGTCCACCTCCTCCACCTCCAGGAAGGTCCCAGCCAGGAGACACTACCGGAACCGGGGCGGGTGTCAGGAGCCAGTGCCTGGGGCAGCCTGGCTCCTATCCCTGGGGTCAGGCCACAGTGAGGTGTGCCATCCTGGCTGGCACCCATCACCCCCAGCCTTGGGGAGCAGGACCCCACTGCCCGCCCCAGGGATGGCCTGCCTGGCCTCACCTCGGCGGCAAAGAGCGTGTGGTTCCCCAGGTTGCCCACCAAGAGCTCCTCGGGGAACTTCACCAGGTAGTCACGGCTGTGCCGCTGCATGGGGATGCACTCCTCCATGATCTGCTCCAGGATGGCCAGCAAGTGAGCCTGGGGAGGGCAGGGACGTCACATGGGGCCGCTCGGGGCGAGTGGGGTCACAGCGGGGCCCGGGTTGCCCCTGTACCTGGCTGAGGTGGAGCTGGTTGAGGAGCACCAGGTACTGCTGCGGGTCCAGGTCAGCATCCAGCCCGTTGATCTCAGCCACCACCCGCGTCACCCTCTCATCGGCAAAGAAGAACTGGGAGAGCAGGCGGGGGTCGGAACGCTGTGGGGAGAGCAGAGGGGCAATGGCAGGAGCAACCCGCGGCTCCAG
>NW_008591916.1:986-1193 GCF_000691845.1 Merops nubicus | reverse complement strand
CATTCCCTGACCCACAGCATGCCAAAGGCTAACACTTCCCCACTGGTGAGCCACTGGTGATCGGGGGTCCCCCACCCGCACCCCTCTGGCACCCCCCACACAGGGATCTTTTCAGCTGGCAGCAGGCGTGGGGCCAGGAGCCCCGCTGCAAATCCCCCTCCACCCTCAACCCCAAAACCCAAATCCCCCAGCCACCAAATCCCCAGG
>NW_008591916.1:0-668 GCF_000691845.1 Merops nubicus | reverse complement strand
TATGGGATGCTAAAAGTATCAAAATAGTGAAAGAAGCCTCAGCGAGTGCAAAGGGGTAGGGATGGGGGTCCCGAAGCCAAGGAGGGGTGGGATGCTGGGCTGCGGGACCCCAGCAAGAGCTGGGTGTTAGTGGGCAAGGCACAAGCTGGGGGGTGGAATAAATGAACTTTGAAAGCTGCAGGCTCAATACTAGAGAAATGGAAACGTTACAAAAATACTGTAGATCTTGGAAAACGATGCAGGCACTTGGGAAGGGGGAGGAAGGCAGAGCTGGCTGGGGCCATGGGCGGGGGGGCGCCCAGAAGAAAGGCAGGGTTAAGCCCATCGCATCCCCCCCATCCGGAGCAGAGGCACTGCAGCTTCCAGCCCTGCTGCTGCCCATTGGGGCCCAGGCTGAAGAAGATGACTGGGGGATGGGGGAGCTCAGTGCTTCCCAAGGAAGCTGCGGAGGAAGAGGGGTACAGGGAGGCAGATTCAGCCAGCAATAAGGCATTGGAGGTGAAAGGTGGCTCCGTGCAAGAGCTCAGGGAGGGACCGTGCTGCTCACTGCGACCCATCGCAGAGGAGCGGGCGAGCTGCCCAACTCTCCTGCTCCCGCACGGAGGAAAGAGAAGCAAGGAGCACAAGTGGGAACAACAAAGGCACACAGAAAAAAAAATCCCCATCAG
>NW_008591915.1:5684-6005 GCF_000691845.1 Merops nubicus | reverse complement strand
ACCCTATGCCCCCAAGTTCAGGGCATCTCAATGACAGCCCAAAACCTGCCTTGGGTCAGGAGGGACCCACAGGCTCAGGTGACACAGCGAAGAAATCTCCAGCCAGAAGTCACAAGCAGAGTGACACCTAGGGCACCCCTTTGGAGCCTTGCCATGGCACTCCCAGGGGACACAAGACAGCTGGCCACCACAGCGAGAGCCGGCAGCTCCCCAGGGCTCTGCTGGGCACCTGGGGGTCCTGCACCACCAGGACAAGCAGCTCCTGAGACATCCCTTCAGCCGAGACTGGCACGGAGCAGAGGGGGGCTGGCTAGCGCGCTG
>NW_008591915.1:3997-5653 GCF_000691845.1 Merops nubicus | reverse complement strand
CTGCCGGCCCCGCTTCCCCACAGCTGGGCTTGGCCCCGAGTCAGCTTCCCCAGCCAGCCAGCAATCAGCCCGGCATTCAGCGAGGAGGAGGAGGCAGCGAGTCAGCCCGCTTTGGGACAAATGTGCAATCAGCCCCAGGGGGTGCCCCGGAGAGGGGTGCGAGCGTGGGCAGCCTGACACCCTGCTTTGCTGACTCGCCCCTCGGGATGCTCACCTGCTCCTGCATCATCCTCCTGACCCACGAGCTCCCAGCTCAGGCAGGAGGACCATGAAAAGAGCCCTCCACCTACCCATCTTGGCAGAGGATGGTCCCAGAGAGGAGCTGCTGGAAATGCTCAGCTCCAGCCTGTTTTGTCCCCATCAGATGGCAGGACAGTTTTTGGGGTCCTGAGTATCCCCAATAACAACACAGGCAGCACCACAGCCACACGTTGACCCACCAAATTCAGGAAGAGTCCCCTCCACTATTGGCTTGGCCCCGATTCCCCCAGGCTTGATCCCCCAGACAACAACCACTTCCCTCCTCATCTCGGGCACTGGTGTGTTGCTACTGCCGCACACTGACATTTCTTTTCCCAGATGCCACTTATTTATAGCATGCCTGACCTTTTCCCCAAGTTTACATCCTCTTTTCCCTTTCCTTCCACCCACCAAGTGCTGAAAACCACCCCCAGCTTTCTCCCAAGCCCAACTGCATGCAGACATTTCCCTAAGCCCAGCCGGGATGCAGTTCCTCAGCATCCCCACGGACAGCACATGAGGACAAAGCTGGGGGTGTCTGTTGGGCATGAGCCCCCTCCTTTCTCCTGCAAAGAGCAGCTTCCAATTAAACTGGCTGCTCTTTGAAATCCAGATGGCCCCATAATTCTTGCTGGGGGAGAGCAGAAAGGCCTTTTCCCCACAGCCCCCTGCAAGGCAGAGCTGGGGAAAGCAGCGGGCTTGCTCTGTGTGGGCGGGGTCTGCCAGCGTGTTGTGGACAGGCTGGAAGGGCAAGGGAGAGCCAGGAAGAGCTTTGGCACACGAGCCCTGAACCCAGCTTTTGATGCCATTCCCTTGGGCTGCAGGGACTTTTTCCCATTTTCCCCTGCCAGCAGCAAGACCTGACTCCTTCCCAGATTCCCCATCACCTGCTCCATGGCAATTGTAGTAGGTCCCTGAGGTCTCCCCTTGCAAGCACCTCCCAGCACGCAGCCTCTGCCCGATCTGGGGACAGTCACTTCCTGGGGCTGGAGATGCTGCTCCAGGGGCGAAAGGGAGGGACAGCATGTTAGGAAAACGTCCAGCTCCCTTAGCAGTGTAAACCCCCTTGCTCCTGCACATTCAGGGGGGCTTTGGGTGCTGAAGGGCATCCCAGCTGCTGGGGAAGCAGGAGCTTTCCCTTGCCCTCCCCTCCATCCATCCATCCATCCCTCCCTCCCTCCCCAGGCGACGGGCTCCAGTAACTGCCCCAGTACCCCAGCTCAGGCAGCCGGCCCCACACCACCTCTGCTGCTCTAATTACTCCTCTCGCACTCGGCGCCAGGCCCTCCGACCAAATTACCATCGATTCTTCACTCCAGCCCAATCAATGCCATCGACTGAGGCATCAGAAAGACAAATCTGGGCTCCCTGCCCCAGGAAGGCGGTGGCAGCCTCGGCGGGGGGATGCCTCCCACA
>NW_008591915.1:0-3984 GCF_000691845.1 Merops nubicus | reverse complement strand
ACACGGGGAGCCGTGGGGCGCACGGGGCTGCCCTCACTTGGTGCTCCATCCCTGGAGCCTTCGAGGACCTGAAAGCACCAGCTCACTTGTTCTCTGGCTGCTGGACACGAGACAGTTGGCAGCAGGGATAGAGCTCCTGGACCACACAGCCCCAGTCAGCCAGAAATCCCCGACACCAACAGACACTGCTCCCAAAATCTCCCGCCCTGTCCAGCTCCCACTCCCATCCATAGGGGAAAGGCTTTTCTCTTAACTTGCTGAATCAGCAAATCCAGCCTGTAACCAGGGTTGTCCCCAGCACCTGAATCAAGCAGCAATATTTAACAGCACAGGCAGCTGATGAACCAGCTAACCTGGGAAGGGGGAGAGCTCACATGGCAGCAGTCAGCCCTGCATGGCACAGGGAGGCTGTGGTCTGTGAGCTTCTCCATCACACCACCAAGGAACCTGAGCCCCAGCCCGGGGCTGTGCTCCCCAGGAGCTGCAGGCTAGGCTGTAGTGGGGAATCATTGAATAAGAGCCCCCAGAAGGGATCACTGGTTAAACCTCCCCCTGGCTCAGCACAACACAGATGGGAAATGGGGGGGGTGCTACCCCAAGCCCCCTCCTCCCGTGCCTCCAAGGAGCAGATAATAGACCCCACATGAGCAAATTACAAGGAATTTGCAGCCATCCCATCTAATCCACAGGGGAGACATCTGAATCCTACAAGGAGCATTTGGCTTCTGGGTACAGAAAAGCTTAGAGACATGCAGAGGCATTAAAAACACGCATGGGGATTAAGCTGGGAACTGGGAAGGGAGAGCACAGCTGGAGACCATGGGTGGCTGTGGGAGAAGATGCTTGGGGCTACCCAAGGGCTGTGGGTAAACAGGCTTTAGGCAACATCTAAGTGTCCCAGTGCCTTCACCCAGCCTTGGAGCCCAAGGCAACAGGATCAGAGGTGTCTGAGCCACCCAAGGGATGCTGCAGGACAGGTGGAATTTGAGCAAGGTGTGCAGAACTGAGGTGTTATGAGGTTTTGGGCTCTGACACCCAAGCAGGCACCCAGCACTGCAGCCTCTGCCCAAACCCACAGCCAGGTATGAGCATCCTGACCTCGGGGTGGGGCACAGGGAGCCCTGCGCATCTCCCATTGCCATGTCCCCTGCCAGTGGGGTCTTCCAAGGATAGACTTTGGCAACGTCCCTCATCATTTGGGATTTATTCTGATCATCTCTAATCCTCCGCCTTGATTGCTGAGGCTCCCAATCTCATTAGCTAGGCCACACTGGGTCGTTATTTATGTTGGGGGGCTGTTTGAATTTTATATTAATCCCATCTCGATAATCTGGCATTTATTGATTTTTATTTTTAACCTTGTATTTCATTAAGATGAGCCGAGGCAGCTCCCTGCCTGCAGCCCCAGCCAACCCTTGGAGACACAACGTGTGCTGCCCCAGTGACACCGAGCGCTCCCAAAAAGCTGGCTGACCCCAGCCCACGGAGGACATGCTACCTCTGGCCTTCACAGGCTGTGAGCATCACAGGGCACGTGAGCTACCAATGTCCTCAGCAGCACCAACCCCCAGTAGCTCTCCTTGAAACCCGCTATTATCGTTTTTCTTAATTATCCCACGAAGAAGCAGCTTCCACCCGGCGTGCTCGGGGACATCCGCGCCCGCCAGTGCCTGGTGAGGAAGGAGCCATTAGCACCCCCGTCAAAACAGCTTCTCAAAAACCAGCTTTGACAAAATTGTCACAGGAGAGGCAGGGGGGAGCGAGGGAGCCCGGTGCAATTGTACATCATTTTGACAGCTCGCATTAAGGCAACTTCAGGCACCCCTGGGAAATTACCTCCCCGTTAAACAGAGCTCACTGCAAGCGTGGTGCTTGAGGGGGGAGAGCTCAGCAAAGCTGCCATTGGGCAGGATTGGCTCTTGCTGGGGCACACCAGGGCAGGAGGGTGCTCGAGACACACGTTTGTGGATGGAATCCATGGGCCTGTGCCTCGGTTTCCCCAAGCACCAGGTCCCCTAGGCTCCGAGGGCAAACACAGCAGCGATGGCTGCTGATGTTGCTGCAACCTGGATGCTCAGAGAGGGTTTTCCTCTGGCACCAAGCTGCCCTCTTCTAACTCATGGGAACAAGCCACCTCTTTGCTGCATCTCAGAGCTAACGGCTGTTTACCCGCCTCCTCTCCAGACCCTCAACAAAAAGCAAAATGCCAACAACTTTGGGAACAGCTCATGTTTAGCTTGGCAGGACAGCTATTGTTCCTGTGCTGCAAATGCATGTATCACACAGAAACGTTTTGAGCAAAAGCAAAGCTGTTCCTCCAGTCCTGCTACAGCAACTGCAAGCATTGTATTACACCTGGGGGCACACCAAGACTGGCTTTTCAACGTGAAGTCGCCTCCAAAAGCTCCCCAAATTATCCCATAGGAGAACATCAACTGCAACGTCCCAGCCCCACATTAAATCTGTCCCTTCTTCCCAACTGAGCCACTCTGCGCACATCTGAGCCCAGAGCCAGCAATTTTTTTCCATGAGGTAGGAGAAAGATTGATGGAGCAAAGCCAGGGAGTCAAGTGCCAGCATTGCACTGGCTCCATCAAGTGCCTCGAGAAGCTCATGGGGAGAAAACCAACACAGAGGGAACAGTCCACAGGGGAGATGTGGAGGGCAGCTCAGTGGCCTTGCTGTATTTTTAGCTCCTGGTGTTATTTAAGAGCTAACAGTTTAATAAGGAGGTTGTTTTAATTGGAATTCCAGTCACTAAGAAAAACACAAAGGGAATAAATATATAAAAATAGTCATGTTTCTAAAGACTCTGTGGTACCTGCCTAATTAAATGGAGTGTTTTAATTACAAATTAAAGTTAGTGCCATTTAAAAAAAAAAAAATAAATAACCCACAGTCATTTGCTTTGATTTGAGAGCAGCTGTCATGGACTTGGAAAAACAAGTTTGGACTCACTCGTTTGCAATGACACCACAGCAGATTTGGGGAGACCAACAAGCACAGTGGGAACTGTGCAAGATGGACACACACTGGCACAGAGAGATGATGTGGAAAGCAGCTCCATAAAGAAAATGAGGAGCTGAAAAACAGAAATAACACCAATGTAAGCCCTGGCACTGAGGAAGCCAGGAGGAGATGAACCGCTTGGGAAATGATGGATGTTTGATAGCAGAGCCTGGTAGGAGGGGCAACGCTGTCTATGCCAGCACTGAAATGGGAGGTTTGGGGTCAAAACCTGCTTACAGTTCCCAGAGGTCCCTCACACATTGTTCCTACCAGGAAACCCATTGCTGGAGGTGCTGATTGTCATCTGAGCCCAAAGCAGGATGTTGCTATCCCCCAATCCAGGGGTGAAGGAAGCTGGTGGTATCCATAAGTCCCTCCTCAAAGCCAGACACTTCCCAGGATCTAGGGAAGAGCTAAGCAACAGCCAGTAGAACCCTAAACAACTGTAGACATCAAGACACGTGCTTCAAGATGTCAACCACACCAGCGTGAACGATGAGTAAAAAAGCCACTTTCCTGTGTTGTTCCAGGGGCCCAGGTTCCCACACTGCTGCTGTCGGGCATCACCTCTCTGGGCACTGGGTCCCCGGGGCTGATCCACCCAAGAGCTTTTCCTCCTCCCTCACCCTGCAGCCGAGCGATGTGCAGCCCTGGGTGACTGACAGCTCCCTGCCTAGCGCTTCCGACCGTCTCCCCAGCAATTACCTCCACAAAAAGTTATTAAGAAACATCTTTGTCTGGAAGGGATTAGAATGGCATTCATTAAAAAAAAAAAAAGAAAAAAGAATTGGCATGAAGAACCATGTATATTGCAAAAACAAAATGTGTTGCTTTTTAATATGTTTTTATAACCCAAACAAATTTGTTTCTCACACTCCCAGGCTGGAAAAAGGAGCCGGCCGACAGTTTAGGATTGCAGTTTGCAGTCAGCTCCGCCAAAGAATCTGTTGCAAAGCTGTCGCAGCGGAGGAACGC
>NW_008591914.1:506-10453 GCF_000691845.1 Merops nubicus | reverse complement strand
ACGGCGGCGCTGTCCCCTTTTGGGACCTCTCCGAGGGCTCCTGCGCCCACCGGTGGGCCTGTGGGGTGCCCCCCGCAGCCGCATAGATGGGCAAACGCTTTGGGGGTGCTTGGGACCCTCCTGCTTCCCCCAACCCTGCAGCCCTGGTGTTCCTGGGCTGGCCCTGATGCTCTGTCCCGGCAGGCGGCCCCTCTGAGGATAAACTCCTGCCAGGAGACCAGATCTTGGCCATCAATGATGAGGACGTGAGTGAAGCCCCCAGAGAGAGATTCATTGAGCTTGTCAGGTGAGGACAACGCTTGTCCCTCATTGCCTTCAGGGAGAGGGCTCATGCTGGGCTGCTGTGCCTCAGCTGGAGCCTTGGGGTGTCAGTGCACGCCCCCAAGCTGTGCTGGCACTGGTGGACACTGCTGGCATGGGAAAGCCTCAGCCTTACCAGGGGAAGCGCCTTGAAGTGCTGTACCCGTTGCTGGCTGGCTAAAGGGTGGGAGAGCACCAACAGCCATATTATCAAGCAGGAACTTGGCACTCCCAGGGAGCCTACTAGGGGCCCAGCCACCATTGGGCTGGGGAGGGTGGGACGTGCTCTCTCAATAGCCAAATGCGTGTGTTGATGTCTAGCACCATGACGTCCCATCCACCTTCATTTCTCCTTTCTGTCACAGGAAGGCCAAGGACTTCATCATCCTCACGGTCCTGCACACACACCAGGTGAGAGCGGTGGGGCCATAGCCAGCCTTGGGGGAGCTAGGATGAGGCTGAAATGGGGTCTCTGGAAGCCCCAGGGGTTCACTAGGGCAGTTCAGCTGAGGTGTTGGACTAGTCTCACCACTCCAAGGCTCTTCCAAGCTGTTGAGTCTGAGGGCTGCCTCAGCCCTACAGGGTCAGTGTGGGAAAGCAGCCGTCTCCCTGTTCTCATCACTGATTCCTCACAGGAGGGAAGGAGGAAGAACGTCCCCAAACCCAAACGGTTTGCTGAGGGCATCGGGCGTGTCTGATGAGGTGACCCATCACGCCAGAGGCAGCCAGGAGGGACATGTTTGTTGCCATTTCTGGCAGGCTCGGCAGGGGAGTTCCTGGGGAGGTGGGAGTGCCAGGCTGCAGGCCCCAAGCAGCATGTCTGTGGTGGTGCTGGCACCAGGTGGTGATGGTGCACTGGGGCTCAGTGCCCATGGCACTTTCATGCCAGCAGCAGTGGTGGCAGGGCATCTTTTCTGCTTTACTAAGCCCTTTGATGTCAGTGAAGGAAATAAGTCTGAGAGCTTGCCTGTGCTCCTCTCCTCTCCAGGAAGGGGATGCCACCACCCAGTGCTGCTCTGTCAGGAGCAGGACATGTGCTGAGCTCCAAAAAAGCCTTTTTTCTCCTGGCCCTGGATGGCTGCCAGTCAGGACAGGCTGCTCGGCCGATGGTGGTGCCTTCAGACACACACAGCTCTGTGGCACAGCTGCCTCTGTGCCAGAGTGTGCAGGCAGAGGCTCCCTGGCAACTGGCACTGCCACAAGAACATCCCGCAGGGCTGCCCAGAGTCCTGCCGTCTCCCAGCTACCTGCCTTTTCTCCATGCCTGGAGACCCACGTCTGAGAGGCTTGTCTCTCCCATCGGAACCATTGCCAGACCTCTGAGCAAGCCCTGCTCATGTCTCCTGGAGCTCATTCTGCATAGGCAGTGCCAGGCACATATGCCCTTTAGGGGTGCAGCCTCACCCATCATGCTGAGGGTGCTGGTGTGACTTCAGGAGCTGCTGCTCATTGTTCTGGCCCTGCCTGCAGTAACCACACACACCCCATTTCATGATTCACTGCCCATTCCCCATCGTCTTGCTGGCTTTCAAGAGGCCTTCTCTGGACCCTGTGTCTGGCTTTCCCCACGCCACAGCTCTGAGTGCAGGCAGGTGATTTACCCGGTGCTCTCTTTCCAGTCTCCCAAATCTGCTTTCATCAGCGCAGCCAAGAAGGCGAAGCTAAGGTCCAACCCGGCGAAGGTCCGATTTTCAGAGCAGGTGACAGTCGGCGAGACAGACCCAGTAAGTCCTGCCCTGCCTTCTTCCATGATTTACTCCCTTGAGGTGTCCCTGGGGCTGTGGGACAGGGGGTGGCCAGGAACCGCAGGACTTCTCTCCCCTGATTTGAGCTCCACAGGTGAGAGCAGTCCCTCTAGCCTGAGGAACTCCACAGGGCAGATGACCTTGGGCATACTCAAGGCGTTGGGTCAGTGCTTGGGGGTCATGCTGTGATCCTCCCCATCTGGATGGAGCCCCAGAAACTGTCCTTGGAAACCTGAGTCCCCTTGGGCACCCAAGGGTAACATCTGGGCAGTGCCAGCACCTGCAGTAAGGCAGGTCTGTGGCTTCCAGCCCAATGCCAAAGGTGCGGGAGCACCTGTGCGTGGGGCAGAGTGACCAAGGTACTGCCGTGTGACAATGGAAGCTGTTACACTGCAGTAGCATTCCAGTCCAGGGCCATTATCTCTTAATTGCAGAAAGGTTTTATTAAGCAGCATAGAAAATTAAAAAAAAAATAAAATAAAATAAAAAAAAAAAATAAAAAGCTTTAAAGTGCTTCTAGCAAATGCTATTTTTAAGCAAAATCTGTTAAGTAATTATCTGATTGAAATGCTTCTCGATAAATAAGATGAGCCTTCACCCAGCTTTCTGCACAGGGCATGTGCAAGGTTGAGGTAGGCTAGGCTTGGGCTAGGGGTCAGGAAAGAGATTGGCTCTGAGCTACCCCAGGCATCACCTCATCACCTCCCCCCTGGGACACTAGCTGGGGAGCAGGACAGGCTGCCAGGCATGGGCATGGGTCTGGGATGTGCCGGGCGGAGGGGGATGTTCCATTCCCACTGCTGCTGCTAGGAGCTGGAGAGGTCAATCTGTCAGGCAGCTCCAAATTGCTCCAGCTCTGCACTTGTCGATGGCTCAGCAGAGATGCTGGATTTTCAGGGGGAATGTGCCTCCTAGCACATAGGCTCGGAGGAACGGAGGATGCCAAGACTGCTCTGTCACTGACACACGTTTTCCTTCCTTTGCTCCATCTCTCCGTGCCCCTGTCCTTGCCTCGCCCCTTGCTGGCCCTGCGTGCCAGGACATGTTGAAGAAAGAAGCTCTCCTCCTCATTCCCAATGTGCTTAAGGTTTTTCTGGAGAACGGGCAGATCAAGTCCTTCACGTTCGATGGCAGAACTACTGTCAAGGTAGGTCCCTCTGTCCCCTGCCCAGCGCCCTGACGCTTCTCCCCCCCTGCCTGCCTAGTCCATTTTTCCTTGTCTCCTGCTTCCTTGCACAAACACTGCAGCGGCGCTGGGCTGGCTGCAAACTGCCATCACAAGATAGATAGCCCCTCCACCTCCACGGCTGACATGCTTTGTGCTTTGCTGTCTTTCTTCCACTCCTAACTTTTCTCTTTGATGTGAGCCCGCCCTCCAGACAGGTTGGATGCTTCTGTAAGTCTCCCTGTCAGGGGCCAGCTCCCTGCAGCCCTCCCTCTGAAACACCACAGTGTTACCTGAGGTGCTGGGAATCTGGCACTGGGATCTGCTGTGAGGTCACCTCACCCACTGGCTGGGTACCATCCCGCAGCCCCTCTCAAGCACTGCAGGGCCTCATCCTGCACTGGCGTGGCCCCAGATGCCAGAGAGGAGAGGGCTTTCAGTGGGGTGCTAGCTCCCACCTACCCTGGGAAGGAGCTATTGCCTTGCACCCAAGCCTGTCCGTGGCATTTGCAGGATGTGATGGTGACACTGCAGGACCGCCTGTCCCTGAGGCACATTGAGCATTTTGCCCTGGTCCTGGAGTATTCCAGCCCAGAGCAGAGCCACCAGTTCCTGCTGCTCCAGGACAAGCAGCCGCTGGCACACGTAAGCTTCTGGATGTGGGAGGGTATTGGGACACCTACGGGCTGGTGGCTGGGGCACAGGGAAGCTCTGCTCCCACCAGCATGGGGCTTGGCCAGGGTGGTGCTGTGGGGGTAGCATAGCCTCTGGCATGGTCCTTTGGGCTCAGCACTGCAAATGGTGGGCAAGAGAGAGACTATCAGGATTTTACCCATCCCACTTTGATAGCACTGTGGAGGTGCTCTGTCCTTCAGCCTGGGCAGCTGCAGACATTCGTGGCCTGCCCGGGAGAGCCAGGAAGCTGGAGCTGCACAGGACTAGGGATAAAATGGGGAGCATGGAGGAAGCATTAGCCTTGGTGGCATAAAACCCTATGGCACCAGGCAAAGCTGTCACACCAAGGAAGGCTGGGCTGTTCTTGGGATGAAAGGATGAAGTGGTGCATGGAGAAAAGGAATGAAATCCCCCCCAACAAGGAGTGAGGAGAGGGGTTCTCCTGCCATGCAGGCAAATACACATGTCTCCCAGGCTCACTGCTCCCCTCTGCTCCTACCACAGGTTGTGCAGAGGACACACTACCATGGCATGAGATGCCTCTTCCGTGTGAGCTTCTTCCCCAAGGATCCAGTGGAGCTGCTGCGTCGTGATCCTGCAGCTTTCGAGTACCTGTACATCCAGGTAGGGGACTCAGCCCTGGGCACTGCAAGCTGATGGTGCTCATAACGCATGTGTCTGCCCAGGCTGGGCCTTCTGGAGACATCCCACGGGTGGCAGGTGCCCTGTCCCTGTAGCTGTCTGAGGACACCTCTCCTCCTTCCTGCAGAGCCGCAATGACGTGATCAGAGAGCGCTTTGGCACAGAACCCAAGCCAGAGATGCTGCTGGGGCTGGCTGCCCTCCACATCTACATCACTGTCTCAGCCACCCGTCCCAGCCAGAAGGTCTCCCTCAAGAATGTGGAGTGAGTTGTCCTCCCTCTCCCCACACCACTGCACAGCCCTCCTCTGTGTCCCATGCTCCTGCTCACAGCCCCTGCATGACTGGGGTGGTCCCAGCAACAGCTCAGTGTGCTGAGTGTGAGACACCCTGGGAGCCCCTCTCTGAAGTGGCCAGTGGCTCATGGGCTTGGCAGCAGTGGCACCCAGCCACCAGTCCCACCACGGGGGACACACACCCCCCCTGACATCCAGCTGCACATGGCAGCCTTGCCATGGCTGGTAGGGGTATTTGCTGCAAGCTCAGGATCATTTCCATGGGAACCAGAGCTGATTTTCTGCCTAGCTTCCAAGGCAAGGAGAAGGCACTGTGGCTGCATAATCCCAGGCTGTCACCGAGCTGTGCAGCCTTGGCTCAGCCCTCCTGCAGTTCCCAGTAGTCTTAAATCCACGGAGTCCATCTGTAAAGGCTGGCCTTTCTCAGTGTGCAGGAGGAGGAGGCGAGGTGGCAACCTGGGAGGACCTCAGAAGAGATATAGGGATTTGTCCCTGCATCCCTCAACCTTACATGAAGTTGAGTGGGAGCTGGGCTTGGCTGCAGAGCCTGGCAATGCTGCGTTCCCCAGCCCATGCTGGTGGCTTCAACACCAGTCGGGGGTCTCATCCCCTTGTGAACTCAGGCTGGCAGCTGCTGCTGCTCCAGCTGTGACACCGAGCAAGTGCTGGTGTGGCTCTGGACCCCTCTGATGCCAAGAGGATGCTCTCGAGCAGCGTCCCTGGTTCCTGGCCCTCCCTGCCCAGGGTCTCTGGCCTGGCAGGTCAGGCAGCTTCCCTCCCCACAGGAAGGAGTGGGGTCTGGAACCCTTCCTGCCCCCCTCGCTCCTGCAGCTCGTCAAAGAGAAGAGCCTGCGGAAGTCTCTCTCCCAGCAGCTGAAGGCCCACCAGAACCAGCCTGGCGGCACCAAGGTAAGCCCAACCCCGAGGGCAATGGCTCAGGGCTGGAGGGGTGGCAGCATACCCTCTGCCCCAGCCGTGCTGTTGTCCCAGCTGCTTGGGTCTCCTGTTCTTGCTGAGTAAGTCCCCTTAGATGGCAGATAAATCCCAGGGTGACAGCCAAGCGGCTGCTCTCTCTCCTGAATCCACTTGAGAAGCTCATCGGGATTTTGGGGTCTGCAGTGAAGATCAGTGGGATGAAATCACCTGAGAAACAGCTCTCAGCTTGGCCAAAGTGGCACGCATCTGTTAAGCCTGTGTTCGTCATTATCTCTACTTCTGGACTTTGAAAGCTCTGGAGGGAGGTTGCTGAGCCCCTGCCTCTGTCCCTGCAGCTGCCAGAGCACCCTGGCGGGGTTATACCTCCCCTAGGAGGGTTATACATCTCAAGGGAGGGTTGTACATGAAGAGTCTGAGCTCCTCCCTGGCTGTGCCTCTGCTCTGAGTTACCTCTCAGCATCTGCCCAGGACTGCAGGGGAGCAGAGACCCCTCCACCCCCTCCCAATCCCCCAGGCTCACTGCCAGCACAGCCCATGCCCCAGGCTGCCTGCCAATGCACTGCACAGCCCTGCTTGGGAGCTCCCAAGTTTGCAGCAGCCTCTTGCATTTCTTCTCCCTTATGCTAGTAGTAATCACCCATGTGCTGTGTTTTGTCAGGTCTCCACGGCCCAGGCAAAGCTGCAGTACCTGAGGATCCTGAATGAACTGCCCACCTTTGCTGGGGTTCTCTTCAACACAGTGGGACTGGTACGGTAATTCAAGATGGGCTGGGAGGCCTTGGCACTGGTCCTGAGCGTGTGCTGCAGGGGATGACTCCCACAGAAATTACTTCCCTCGGTCTCTTGCTCTGCCCTGCTGGGGTCCAAGCCCATCCAGAAAAGCCTTCAGAACCTCTGCTGACAGTAGATTCAGCTCTGCAGGGTCAGGGTCAGCTCTGTTCTTGCCAGCATTTTGGGCAACCAGCCGACCTGCTCAATAAAGTTGGAGCAGTTTCAGACACATGCTTATAGCTCAGTCCTGTCCTGCAGTCGGAGGAGGGCCACCCTTGGCAAAGGCCACTGCATTCCCTGCTTCTCCATGCAAGGAACAGCCTGGCAGGTCTTACCATCCCCATCAGCGGTGTTCCGGCCCAACCACTGCTCAGCAGCTCTCAGGAAGCTGCCACCACCATGACCCATTCCTCCCTCATCCCCATCAGAGGCATCTCCACCCCTCACTTTCTCCACGGCAGGAAGAAAGCCACCAAGCCAAACAGGAGCAGAGTGGACCTGCCAAGGCTTCTCCATGCCTGGCTCATCTCTCCATCCCTCTCGCTCTACCTCCCATTCAGAGGTCTCCAGGTGTCACTTGCCTTTTACCCCCATCCAAGGTCTCAGCACTTCCCTGGCTTCCTTTCCTTTGCCTCCTGGTTTCCATCTCTTGCAGCCTTTGATCTGCTCTGTTTCAGCCACACCTTGGGGCTCCTCACCTTGCAGCTCAAAGGGCTGCCTGTAGGAAATCGGTGGAGGCAGAACCATGTGGTGACTGATGGGTGCCATGGCTGTGCAGTCAGAGCCTGCCTCCAGCACTGCCTGGGTGTGCAGCATTGGGCAACTCACCTCCGCTGTGGGTGTCCTGCTTTTTTTTCAGCTCTGACACCAAAGCAATGACACTGAACCAGTCTAGGAGTTGAACCACATGTAAATGGTAAAAAGTATTCTCTTCTGCACTGGTCTGCCCAGCTTCTCTTTACCTCCAGGTCTGCCTTGAAGCATCCTTCCTGGGCAGACCAGAGTAAGAAAGTTCCCTATTTTCAGTCAAGTCTTTAGTCTTTCTTTTTTTCTAAAATACATTCACTCCCTCCTCTGCTTCCGTCTCTCAGAGGTAATGTCAGATCAGGCAGATTTGTAACACGCTCTTCTCTGTACTGACACCAGCCTGCCTGAATATTTCATGTGGACAGTCAGTTCAGTGCTGTATTTTTAAATAGCCTTGGCATCCTGCACACCGTTCCCAGCTCTGCAGAGAGGCTCAGGGAGGGGGGTCCATGGCACCAACTTCCCCTGCTATTCTGCAAAAGCTGTCCAGGACCTGACCAAGCTGCCAGCACTGAGGCGTGGCTCTATGGAGAGAGCCAGGTGCAGAGCCTGCACAGCCCCAGGATGTGCTTATTCACCACTGTCTGTCTGTCTCTTTCTCCATGTACTTGTGCCACCAGGACGAGAAGCAGCCAGCCACCACACTTCTGGTGGGACCCCGGCATGGTATCAGCCACGTCATCGACCTGAAGACCAACCTCACCACGGTGCTGTCGGAGTTCAGCAAGGTCAGCAAGATCCAGCTATTCAGGGAGAACCATGGGGTGGCCCGGGTGGAGACGAGCATCCTGGATGCCAAGGTAGGCATGGGTGCAGGCACCAGGAGAGTGGGTAGTGTGGAGGCTTTGTCTGGGGGTTCAGTGCTCACCTTTGAGGGGACTTGGGACACAAGTGCATGTTAGAACATCTGCTTGGACATTTCTGGGGACACAAAAGCCCCTTTCACTTTGTGGTCACAGGGCTAGTGGTCTGTGGCATCTCCCCTGTCTGTCTGGCTACTTGTGCCATAAAGGCAGGGACTGATGCCAAGGGTGCATGGTGCAGGCATGATGGCATTCTGGCCGTGACCAAAACACCTACCCAAAGGTCGAGCAGGGTCCGTGGGGCAGATGGGGATGACACAGCCCAGGCAGGTGACAGAGCCCTTTGGAGGCAGAACAGCACCTCACCTCTGCTCAGGGCTGGAGAGGAATGGCCGGGCCATGGCCATACCTGGGCTGGATGCAGGTAGAAGCGACTGGTGGGGTTTCTTGTGCTAGCAGCAGTTGTTGAACTTGTCAAGGCACACAGGATTGCTGGATGAACTGGAGAGGATGGGACAGAGGGTGTCGGGTTCATAGTGTGAGCAGCGATCACTGGGCATCGCTGGTCATGAGTATCCCTGGCACCACTAAGCCACCCAGGTCTTGGCCAATGCCTCCGTTATCTTCCCTTTCAGCCCACAGGACAGTCCTTCCACTCCTCAGCATACACGCCCTCCTGGGCCTAAAGCATTACCATCCTGCCATGCCCTGCTAGTTGCTGTGTGGTGCAATCCCCATTCTGCTAGTTGATCCCTATGGTCAGGCCCCTCTTCACCCCTCACATTGCCCTGCCTCTCCTGGGTCCCAAACCCCTCAGAAGATCTGTCAGTAAGAGCTTTACTGACTTCTTTGGTGCCCGGTCCATCCGCCAGAATATCCTAAGGAGACTTTCCATTGGCCTCTGCTCATGTTTTTAATAAGCTAGGGGATGTCTCTGGCAGGCTCGCCATGTGCCTGCTCCAGGGCATCTTCAGTTTCAGTGCCTCTCCATACCCAGCTCTTCCCTGCCCCACGGCGGGGAGGACAGAGCTGAGAGGCAGTGATCTGACAGATAAATGCCAAGCCTCATCCTCTCCTCTCCTCCCACCTTGAATTCAAGAAGACAGAGTTAGGATAGTTTGGACTGAACTAGGCACGAGCGGTGCTTGGCAGAGGCTGTCATGCTATGATCTCTGGCAGAGTGGAGCTGTGCCCGCTGTGGGGCACGGAGGTGCTGCTGCACAGCAGACAGGCTGTATCTGCACAAGCCCTCCGAGCCTTTGGCCGTAGGTCAGTTTGGCTGTGCATGCATTCATCCCTTTTACCCCCGAGGCTGATGAAGTTGAGCTGTTTTGCTGGTCACGGTGGGCTGCATGGGCCCCTCTGGTGGCACTGTCCCCTCCGTGCCACGGGAGAGGGCTGTCATCGTCCCTGGCACAGTCGGGCGCGCGGGCGAGACTGGCCGCAGGAGGGGCAGATGGGCTGGACGCTGGGGTGGTGCTGACCTCCATCTGCTGTGAATTAGGTGGCAATTCCCATGAGGCTTCTCCACGGATCCTGCAGTGCAGCTCCCCTCAGCCGTGCTCTGCAGCAGCCATAACTCTGTAACGTCACCTGCCCTTTTCTGCTGTAGGGGCAGACTTGCTCCTGTGTCTCTTCTACCCAGCCTCCCAATTGCTGGAGAAAAGGCAGCTCACACAGAACTTCCTGCAAGCATGTATGCACTTACGGTGGCTTTATCTCCCTGAGAAATCCCAGCCAGCTGCCTACAGCCACCAAAAGCCCCTCTGCCTGTCTGGAGCAGAGCAAGCATCCCCTTTGTGAATCTC
>NW_008591914.1:0-475 GCF_000691845.1 Merops nubicus | reverse complement strand
CTGCGTGTCTGGAGCAGAGCAAGCATCCCCTTTGTGAATTTCAGCAGTCACAACAGCACCCTGCCAGCACAGAGGCTGCTGCTGTCTGTCTCCATTTAACCATTATCCAACGGGCTGGGTTTTAAAGCCAGAATGTCTGCTCCAAAATGAGGCATAGGCTAATCCTACACAGGACAGCAACAGATGCAGCAGGGTAAGAAAAGCAGGCAAAAAGGTCATTACCTTCTAGTGCTAATCTGCTTTCTGCAATTACTCTGTTTCAGTGAACATGTCGTTAGCTAAAGCCCTGGGTTGCAAATTTGCTTCTGCTCTGAGTTGTAAAACGTCAGAGGGTTGTGCTTGAAGCAGCACCCCGGCTGCCCTGGGGACCTGCGCTGGGTCCGTGTCACCCAGTAGCCCGTCCGTGCCCTGTGGGCTGCAGGGCAGGGGGTGCCCTGGGGCGCTGGGCACAGGGCACCCGCGGGGTGCGCTGGGG
>NW_008591913.1:0-9872 GCF_000691845.1 Merops nubicus | reverse complement strand
TCTTTAAGTAACTTTCTTTGATGCCTATTGACAAGTTGGACTTCTTCCAGTTAAAAAGAATGAGAAGTTTTTAACCTTTTTCACTGCTTGAAAATCAACTGGGTTTTTGGTCATTGTAACTTTTTTCCCAACCTTGAAAATATTTAGGCTTTTTAGAGTATTTTTTTTTACCACATGTTGGTAATGTGTAAATTTGAAAAGCCCAATTACTTTATTTTATATGTTGATATTTGACCTCATTTTTAATAACCCATGTAATGAACATAGTAACCCATGTAAGATTATACATAGGAAGTTTGCGAAACGTTGTTCTGTGTTTTAAGATTCTGAAGACAATCCCCAGACACTACTGTTTTCTGCAACTTGCCCACATTGGGTCTATGATGTGGCTAAGAAATACATGAAGTCTAGATATGAACAGATTGACCTTATTGGGAAAAGAACTCAAAAGGCTGCTACAACAGTAGAAGTGAGTAATCTGTCTAATGTGGAATGTTTTGGAGCCTTTTCCTTTATGCTACAAATGGTTATGCCATCCTAAGGTACATTATCAGAATGACACTGAAAGTTGTTTTGAGAATTATTTTTTTAAGCCTAAGGCACAATACAGCTAGTCAGACTTTCTAGGTATAGGATCTCTGTATTCTCACAGCATCCATTTATCATACAGATATCTCAGGTAGAGTGAGGATTCAGTTTCAGTTAGTTTTGTAGGTTTTCAGAGAAAATCAGTATCTGAAATTATCCAAGTTGTAAGCAAAAGGCACATGTTAAGATCAGCGTGGCTCTTTTAAATCACCATGGGCATCACAGTCAAATTCTGCTATACTGTATACAGGAGATTTTTTTCAGACTTCCTGTAGTATCACACCTCACTAGGCCTTTGCTTGCTTGCTATGCAGTAAGAATACAATACATACATGCTAGAAGCCTGAATTAATTATCTTTACAAGATAAGATATTGTTTCTGCTTAAGTACTGCTTAGCAGTTACTTTGACAGATCATCTGGAGACTGATCTTACTTGTATCAGTGGGATTGGAAGAGTGTTAATCTTGTGCTCGAAGAAAGCTTTTTACACACACTGTTTATTTGTTTCATTTACCTGACATAAAGCTTTAGTTGCTAGAACTGTGAGAAAATCTTGCACCCCTGACTGTTCTCCAGAGAAATGGTATTAACGTCTGGATTTCATTTCCTTGCTTTAAAAAAAGTGATTTGTAGACTGTCATCTTTTTTCCTCTCTAACTGTAATTATTTCACTTAATGTTAGACTAATTGTGGTAGACATAAGAGCCTTATGGATTTTGCATATTCCATGAATGTGAGTTAGCATATTTTGCCTATCAGGAAACTGTATCACTCTTTAGTATCTCTGGATTTTACAGTTTCAAATGTATTAGTAAGAATCTTGTGGTTTTATGTAAGCTAAACACTGGAATTCTTGTCCCTAGCATTTGGCAATAGAGTGTCACTGGTCTCAGAGAGCTGCTGTTATTGGAGATGTCATTCAGGTCTACAGTGGCAGCCATGGGAGGACCATTGTCTTTTGTGAGACCAAAAAGGAGGCAAATGAACTGGCCCTGAATGCTTCAATCAAACAGGTATTTTATCATCTGTATTAAGTAACAAAACCTGTCAGAGATGTATCAACCCTATGTTGATACCAGACCTGTCCTGAGTAAGTTTTAGAGAGACATTTGATGTGGCTTTTGCAGGTGGGCAGGTAGATTCAAAATGCCAAAAAGAACCTTTAAAAAAAAAAAAGGTTTGAAAAAAAGGTTGAAAGTTTACAGCCTTATAATCTTCAGGGCTAAGCTGCACTAATAATAGATACTGGGCTATGAAGGAATTTTTCCTTAAAACAAGAGTTCTCATTGACATTAAATGAAGCAGTTGTGAATTAATTTTTCAGTAGAGAGGACTGTCTTGGATTAAAAAAATGGCGGTGGACTTGGAGAACTACTAGGATAACAGGTCATGGTACTGGAATAGCATTTTGGATTCTGTGCTGACCCTAGCAATTGTGTTAGTGTTGTAAAAAGAATTATTCTCTGTTTACATGTGAAATATTAAGTAGAGGAAAAAGCTTTTGTATGTTTGGTCTTCATAGTTGTTATTGCTGTGATACAGAAGGACTTTCAGAATGTTGGGATTAAAAGCAAATTATCCTTGAGGCTGCAGATCATTTTTTTTTAGGACTGCTTATATTTTAATCGTTTAGTTGGGAGTATGGGAAGTGAATATATTAAGGAGGATCAAGAAGTGACACTGTTTTGGAAAAGATGTCTGTTTAACTTTCTGGTCTGGCTGTTTCCCTTGCCAACCATGGGAAACCTTGGTTCTCTGTTCATACCACCTGTTGTGGGCCGAGTTATCCCTTCTGTGGGATCGTTGGGGGTGGCGTCAGTTATATACGAGCTGGTTGACTTGTTTGTACCCCGTCAGTCAGTCATGTCACGATGGTTTTGCTTACAATACAGTCTGTGTATTGGTTTCTCTTCCTGCTGGTTGTGTCGTTCCTGTTAGGCCTGGTCATTGGCAGAACAATGTCTAAATGAATACTAAAAAGGCCTGAGAAAATGTCAATGACTATTTTGAAACAGCTGAGCCTTGCATAGATGGCGTGGATGGCAGGTTAGGGCATAGTTGTTTCCATACGTCACAGTAATTCGAGTTAGAGATAAGACACAGTGTGATTCTGTTTTCCTACCTTTGCTAAAAGTCTTACAAGTATACAAATAAGAAGTACTAAGTAAATATTGTAAACCACTTAAAATATAAACGGATAATTCAGTTCTGTATCTTGCCATACATTATCTGTACAAATATCAAGATATTGTACTCAAAACTGATCATAAAATGGAGCACAACCATGGATGTTATTACAATAATAATACTGTTTTTCAGGATTGCCAGTCATTGCATGGTGACATTCCTCAGAAGCAAAGAGAGATCACACTGAAAGGTTTTAGAAATGGTTCATTTAAAGTTCTGGTTGCAACCAATGTTGCTGCCCGTGGTTTAGATATCCCTGAAGTTGACCTCGTTGTACAAAGTTCACCACCAAAGGTAGGAGGACATGGTTATGTCGAGTATCTTGTCATAATACAGAGTCTATTTTTCAAGTAATATATGCTGTCAGGTGATGGTATTCACCACGGAGTTTATCAGCATTGCACTGAAGGGTAAGAAATGTCCTGGTATATAGAAGTAGTTTCTTAGAGGTGTTTTTCAGAGTAGATCAGTCCCTAGCATGTTTTAAGGCTGTTCAAAGCCTATCCCTTCAAGGCCGTGTATGGTGATTGCAAGTCAGGAATCACAGAAGCACAGCCTGGTGTAGGGGTTGGAAGGGACCTCTGGAGATCATCTTGTCCAGCCTCCCTGCCAGAGCAGGTTCATGAAGGGCAGATTACACAGGAACGGTCCAACCTCCCTGCTAGAGCAGGTTCATGAAGGGCAGATGACACAGGAACCCACCCAGGTGGGTTTTGAGAGTCTCCAGAGAAGGAGACTTACAGCCTTTCTGGGCATTCTCCTCCAGAGAAGGAGACTTCACAGCCTTCCTGGGCACTCTGGTCCAGTGCTCCATCACCCTCACAGGAAAGAAGTTGTTCCTGATGTTGAGGACAGGTAGGAAGCAGTGGGAAGTGAAGAAAGGCTGTTTGTCTTGCAAGAAGGATTCACTAAGTAGGGGTATATATGAGGAAGGAACCCCAACAGTGAGAATACTGGCTGAAGTTAAGAGGGTTTAGAAGAAAGCAGATAATTTTTCAGTGAATTTGCTATTAATATTTCAGTAATCACACTCAGGTTAATGTGCAGGAGAGTAAGCGGGATTGTTAGAGAGGTAGACACTCAAAATGTCTCATTCTCTATGGTGATGGCAAAACGAGACTTAGCTGATCCACGCTTATGGTTCTGGCTTTGAAGTTGTGATTTTTGGAGGGTTATGGAAAAGCTTATTAATTTGATTTTAGTGAAACAAAGTAGGTTTTTAAAATTTAATTCTCAGGTGCAGTTACTGTGTATTGCTCGGGCTTAACTGTAACAGCTTCTTCTAAATTATGTGAATTAAATGAATTGATTAAATAACAGTAAAGTAGAGAAGTCATAAGGCTATTTATTTTGAAGGATGTGGAGTCCTACATCCATCGTTCTGGACGCACGGGCCGAGCTGGACGGACTGGGATCTGCATCTGTTTTTACCAGCGAAAAGAAGAACATCAATTAAGATACGTGGAACAAAAAGCGGTAAAGTATACTTTTTCTAATCAAGAGCACTCAAATGTAACATGTGAGGCTAGCATATAAAGTCTTCATGGTTTGTTTAACAATTTAGTTACAGAACAGAGCTTATAAAGCACCTAGCTGAGGTTCAGTTACCTTGCAGAGTTCAGGTACCATGTCAGTTATTGCAGAGTAGGGAGCACACTGCAGCTTCTCATGCCTGTGTTTTTCCAAAATGCCAGTAAGACTGTACCTGTGGAAGCAAGAAGGCAGCAGGATTTCAGTTCAGCATGTCATCTGATCAGTGGTTTGCTTCTGTGTAGCTTTACCACTGTTTCCATTTTTTCACTTTGTGCACTGTTCCATATGGTAGTTCTCTCACCAGTTGTTCAGCTGGGATGAGATGGTTTAGTCTTGGCATGTAAAACTCAATTTCCATTTAGAAGGGCTGTGTAATCTGTAGTTAAATCCAAGTAAACCAGACTAAAATTAGCAGTTCAGAACTTGTAGGATTTTCTTTTCTCCAGAATTGGCCAAAATTACCATTTCAGTTAAAGGTCATTGGATCATTTAAACGGATTTGGTACTTAAAAGGCTTTTAAGCATTACCCATTTCCCTGTAAGCTCAACCTTGTAATTTTCACTTACAAAAATTGGGAAAATTATTTTCACTCTACAAAAGTTGAAAAGAAGCAGAAAAGTGATGGATTTAAACACTTGTCTCTTCAGAGTCCAATACTGCTTCTTTAGAATGGAATTATTTATGGTGTGCAACTTTCATCTCTTATTTTGCTTTTTAAATTTCAGGGCATTACATTCAAGCGTGTTGGCGTTCCTACTGCAACAGATATAATAAAAGCTTCCAGCAAAGATGCCATCAGGTGTGTTTGGTGACTCAAGCCCTGTTGTATCTTCCTAGTTCAGAAGGGCTGTTTGGATTCCTCATAGCTGTCTCTGAACTGCGCACTATTAAAGTCTTCTATTGCTGTATTTCTTCTATTACAGAGCCTAGTAAATACTACTGTATAATTTTTTTCTTTTTTTCTTTAATTACTTAGGTGTCTAGATTCTGTTCCTCAGAGGGCTATTGAGTATTTCAAAGAATCTGCTCGATTCCTAATACAAGAAAAGGGACCAGTGAATGCTCTGGCTGCAGCCCTAGCCCATATTTCAGGTGCTACTTCCATTGAACAGCGTTCCCTGCTGAACTCGGATGCGGTAAGGGTGCATGGCTTAACATTTGTCCTGAAACTGGAAAAAAACCCCAATGTACCTGTGGTGTTTAAGTGGAGAATTTGTCTCCTTGTGATTTTGTTTATGGAAACTGTACTTAAGCCACTAGGAACTATTAATTTATTTAAAACCAAGAATATAGTGGCTATAAGTACACCTCCTCTTCCATAATGGTATCCACTTGAAAAAGTAGTCTATAAACTGTAAATTAGCAGATGTCTTATTTCTGATAGATGTGCTGAAGCTTATTCTCTTGACTGAATGTGCCCTATTTCCCACTTTGTAGGGATTTGTTACAATGATACTGCGCTGCTCTGAAGAAATAAACAACATGAGCTACGCTTGGCGAAGACTGCGAGAACTGTTGGGTGACGATGTGGACAGGAAGGTGAACAGAATGTGTTTCCTCAAGGGGAAAATGGTGAGTGGTTTTGGTATCTTTGCTGCTGAGCTCTGTTGATAAGGATTGGTAGAAGGAAGGGCCTTGATCTGTTCTATCAGGGCTTGGGCTCTCTCTGATCCACTGCCATGCTAAGGAGGTGGTAGAATGCAATATAAAGCATGGCTGTAGGGATAGCAGAACAGGTAAAATGTGTGAACTGTGCTAACTGTGCCTTAATGACAAAACATAGAACAGGATGTCTTAGGACAGTCAGTTCTGATAGCACATGCCCATCCTACTTCTGATACCTGAAAGGGAAAGTTATTTTTTGGGTCTAGTGCTTAGCAGCATTGCAACAACGGTAGCAAAGCTCGATGTGAGACAGTTATTTTAAACAAAAGTTACTCCCCTCACTCTCCTCCTGTCGGAACTTGCATGTGTTTTCACAGATGTGAAAATAAATGATCAAATAGTGAGTCCAGGATTATTTGTGGTGACATAGAGGACAAAGAATGCTTATGTCTTGCTTTTGCAAGTTGTCTGACATTACTGTTGATTGGCTTCATCTTTGTGTGTGTTTCTTGTTTCTCAACATACCCTCATCAGTAAAACTGTGCAGAGAGACACTGTGATCTTGATAACTTAATTCATTCATGTTCTGTCAGCACATGCCATTCTCTCATCCCTTCTGCTGTTTTTTCTGGTGCTTTCACATGCGTACATTAACACGTGTATGTCGTTCCTGCCCACGTTGAAGTTTCCATCAGAAACCGTATACCATGTGTTGTTACAGAGAGCTAGTCAGTTTATTTTCCCCTAGTTTTGTGTGGTTTAAGGTGGTGTGGGATGGGGGGAGAACAACAGTCTAACTAAAAAGATCCTAAAGCTGTTTGAAGACAAGTTGAGGGAGCACTTGGGAGGCAGATTTTCAGTGAACTTTTATGTAGAGATTTGTATGGAAGCATTAAGACTGGTAGGAGTGCAGGTGGAATGGGTGCCTTTTGGAATTACCAACAGGAAAGAGAGGTAAATGGCAGGTGTTGATGGCATTTAGTTTAGCAGAGCATTAAAATCACAGCACGTCTATATGGCAGTACTGAGGATACAAAGACTTGGTGAACTAGAAGGCTTAAAACAAGGAACAGTCTACACTTGAATGACAGTTTAAAGACTTTTTTTTATTACTATTAAAAAAAAAAATAAATCTTGTATTCTGTGTTCCATCTCTGTGTAAAAGATAACCTGCATGTTATACCATGACAATTTCACACAGTTCAGAAAGTTTTTTGGCCAGCCGCTTCTGATTTTAAATTTTACTTGAGGACACTTCTTTACATCAGTGAACTGTTCTTACTATTTCCATCTCTGAAATTTTTTCTTAATGCATCCTTCATGCACGATGTTTGATACTGTGCTAATTGATAAGGTTTATTTTATTGTCCTTGCCTCTGTCTCTTTATTCATAGCAGCATTGTTCTGTATTTGTGTGGCACACTATGGATAGTTTTCCATACATCAGATTTGTAATTCTCAGTACCCAGATTGCTCACTCAGACAAAGAGTAGCATTTTAACGTTAATTATGTATTGTACTTGATCATTCATGTAGTTTAACTTCAGATTTTTAGTCTGAACCTAAATACTCAGTTTACTGGGTGCATACATTTCTTAGTATAGACCAAAACTTCTGAGTTTGAAAAGAATTTACAAAATAATGCAGAAGCCAATTGAACACAGTTAAGGATGGAAAGGGTTATAAGCTTATTATTAAGGAGCAAGAAAATGTGAATTGGAAGTACTGGCTATGCAGAGGAAAGAAAAATGGGTGTATCTGAGGAAAACATTAAGGAAGTGCAAGTATTGGTGTTTTGAGACATATTGATGCAACTCTCTCAATGTTCAAAGATTCTGAAGTATCTTAAATCTCTATTAAAAAAGACTTTGAAATCTAAACCCGTTTGTGCTAGTATACAGATTTGTAAGCTCTTTTTTTATTGCAGTCAATTAAAAGGCTAGACTTGTATCCATTAAAATAATTTTCTCTTTTTAGGGTGTGTGCTTTGATATTCCTGCAGCAGACCAAAAGGAAATAGAGGTACGTTGAGTGAAATTTCTGGTTACAGCAGACTGTAGATGAAACTGGCTAGACTGAGATAGGCAGAAAATATTCTGTAGCCTCTATCCTGCCATTCCTAGTGGCAGAAGGGATGGCTTTGAAGGAATTAACAGAACAAGCACAGAGTGTTCCTTTCCTCAAAATATTCTTTCTCCAAAAATCTGTAGCTTGAAATGTTTGCACTAGGAAGAGTGGTGGTGTGGAACAATCCACCCCTTGTTACTGCTGCTGGATTAATCTTTGCAGGCAACAAGTTTTGTTACACTATAAAAATCCCCTTTTTTCAATAGGCAAGATGGGAAGACTCAAAACAGTGGCGTTTGTGTGTGGCAACTGAGTTACCTGAGTTAGTAGAATCACAACGAGGAGGAGGAGGAGGTGAAGGAAGAAATGGCCGAAGCTTTTCAAGTTCCAGGAGCGGACGCCGTGGTGGCTCTGGCAGAAACAGATTCAGAAGCAGAGGTCAGAAACGAAGTTTTGGCAGAGCATTTGATCATTAACTTCAACAATCCTGATGTGGAAAAAAATGGGATAGCAGTATTTTATATTACATTAAAATAGGCTGTTCTGTATGTTGGAACCACTTCAAAAATTCTGTCATTCAGACTTTTTTTTTCTTCAGTACTACTTTGGTCATAAATCTTGTTCAACCCAAACACAAGAAAAATAAAACATTGTTTCTTTTCTTTCTTGTATTGCCATTTCATCTGTAAGACCCAAATCTTTATTCTAGAACATGGCTGTCGCATTCAAAACTGTAGCCTGGCTCACTGTATAATATATAGATCTTAACTGCTGGTCAAATCTGTACATTTTCCAAAAAAATTAAATATTATTTTACAAGTTCATATTCTGTTAGAAGGTTTTAACAGTGTATATGTTGGGCAAAATGATTAGCATAATTTGAGTATACACTCTGGGAGTATATTTTTAATGATTACAGAATTATAGAGTCTTACAATGGTTTGGTTTGGAAGTAACCTTAAAGACAATCTCATTCTAATGCCCCTGTCAAGGACAGGGATACCTCTCATTAGACTGCATTGTTCAAAGCCCCATCCAACCTGGCCTTGAGCACTTCCAGGGATGGGACATCCACAGCTTCCCTAGGCAAGCTGTTGAAATTGCAGTGTCTGACAACCCTCACAGTAAAAAATTTCTTCCAACTATGTAATAAAATACCCTCTTCCAGTTTAAAACTATCACTATGCTCCCTGATAAAGAGGCCCTCCCCAGCTCTCCTGTAGGCCCCCTTTAAGAAGGCTTCACTGAGGTCTGCCTGGAGCCTTCCCCTCTCCATCCTGACCAAGCCCAGCTCTTTCCTGCTGGCCTCCCAGCAGAGGGGTTCCACCCTCGGGTCACTGCTGGGGCTCCTCTGGCCCTGCTCCAGCAGGTCCCTGTCTCTGCTGTGCTGAGGACTCCAGAGCTGCCCCAGCACTGCAGGGGGGTCTCCCCAGAGCGGAGCAGAGGGGCAGGATCCTCCCCCTGCCCTGCTACTCACGTTGCTGGGGGTGCAGCCCAGTATGCCACTGGCTGTGAGCACACGGGGCCAGCTCCTCACCCCCAGCACTCCCAAGCCCTTCTCTGCAGGGCTGCTCTCCAGCTCTTCACCCCCAACCTGGGCTGATAGGGGTTGCCCCGACCCAGCAGCTGGACCTTGCTCTTGGCCTTGTTGAACCTAGGGAGGCTTCACACGGACCCACCTCTCCAGCTTGTCCAGGTCCCTCTGGATGGATCCCACCCCTCAGGCGTGCCGACCCCACCACTCATCCTGCTGTCATCCGCAAACTGTCTGCGGGTGCCCTCGATGCCGCTGCCCATGTGGCCGACAAGGCAGGAGGCACTGAAGTGCGTCATTACGTACCGTAAGTACCGTGAGGGGCGAAGGCGGCGGCGCACGCCGGAGCCGGAGC
>NW_008591912.1:0-4529 GCF_000691845.1 Merops nubicus | reverse complement strand
CTCCTCCTCCTCCTCCTCCCGCTCCTCCTCCCCGAGCTGGCCAGGCCGCGGGGAGCGCTCCGGGCCCCGTGCCTCAGTTTCCCCGCACACGAGCAGCTCCGGGCTCAGCCGGGGCGAAGTGAGGAGCGTGGGGAGCAGCAGCAGCACCCCCGAACCGGGGAAACGCGGCCAGGGGGCTGCCCCCCATCCCCGCGAGATTCGGCATTTCACCCGCAGCCCCTTCTGTGTGCAGGACAAGTTCATGGAGTCAGAGAGCCACAGAATAGTTTGGGGTGGAAGGGACCTTAAAGATCATCTCCTTCCAACCCCCTGCCATGGGCAGGGACACCTCCCACCAGAGCAGGTCACTCAAAGCCCCATCCAGCCTGCTCCTGAACATCTCCAGTGACAGAACATCCACAGCTTCCCTGGACAACCTGGGCCAGTGTCTCACTGCCCTCGCAGTGAGGAACTTCCTTCTTACTTAAATCTAATCTAAATCTCCCCTCTTTTAGTTTGAAGCCATTACCCCTCGTCCTATCACTACAAGTCCTCGTAAAAAGTCCCTCCCCAGCTTTCCTGTAGGGCCCCTTCAGAGACTGGAAGGCCACCAGGTCTCCCTGGAGCCTTCTCTTCTCCAGGCTGAACCACCCCAACTCTCTCAGCAGAGGGGTTCCAGCCCACTGATCATCGTCACGGCATCCTCTGCTCCTGCTCCAACAGGTTCCTGCCCTTCTTGTGCTGGGGGCTCCAGAACTGGATGCAGCACTCCAGGTGGGGTCTCACAAGAGCAGAGCAGAGGGGGAGAATCACCTCCCTCGACCTGTGGGCCATGATTAAGTCAATAAAGAATAGTTAACAAAGACTAGTTAACAAAGACAAGCTGCCTTGCCTCTCAGTCTTCCCCCTTCCCCCACCTCTAGGTACAGTGTGGTCCTCACCAAACCCAGCCGGGCAGCCCCAGCTCGGTGGCAGCACATCACCCGCCCTCAGCCTGACCACAGGCGAGGTACAGAGTGAATCCTGGCCCCACAATCCAGCAGCTGGATCCTCACCGACATCAGAGAGCCCAGATCTCACCCCAGGGCTGGACCCAGCCCGCACACGGCTCCGGTGCAGCAGTGGGGGTGTACCCAGGAGCAGGGGGTTACTCCTGTGTGTCTGCACGGGTGTGGGCACAGGGAGTGTCACTGCTCAGAGCAGCAGCTGGAATGGGCTCAGATGGTGCTGTGGGTGCACAGAGTGCTGGGAAGAAGGGAAAACACCTGGAACATGTCAACGGCCTTCAGCAAACTCCAGCACACAGCTGGTCCCTGCAGGACAGGCACACGGGTGGCACCAGCACCACAAACCCCATCAGAAGAGACCTGCCCAAGGGTGCAGGGCAGCCAGAGGCCTGCTCTGGGGGTTCGGTCTCTTTTCTGAAGGCTTTAGTCATTTCTCTGGCACGGGGATGTCTCTGCCTGACCATCTCGGGTGCCTCTTGCAGCAGAGCACAGACCATCCACACCGCCCTGGACAGTGCTCCAGGCAACATGAAACCCACCCAGCACCTACAGACCACCTCATGTGCCAAAAGTTAACACGGCTGATGCCTGCAGAAGACTTCAGCACCCAAGCAGTGCCTGTGTCCCCCCCTGCGTGGGGAGAAGGGTCATGGGAAGTGCTGCTGCTGCCAGCAGGAGAGGTGTGGTTCTCAGTGCCACTGGGGCAAAACTCTGGCTGGAGAGAGGGGCCCTGGGCACAGCCCTGGGGAGCCCGGGGGGTTCTCCTTGGGGAGCACGCAGACGTCACCCAGAAGTTCACCCTGCTGTCACGAGTGCCTCCCAGCACGTGTCTGTCCCTCTGCCACTGAGCAGCCCTGCCCTGCCCCACTCCTCCAGGGCTGACGTGGGACACGCTCACAGCTCCACTACATCTGGAGCCCAGAAGACAACAGCAAGAGCAATAAACCTCAGATTTCAGGACAAAAGCCGACTCCCAGCTGGGGAAGGGGGCGGGGGGGTTTTAGGGGGGGATGTAAAGAAAAAGAAGCCTCCGTTATGCTCCTTTCCTATTTTTAGCCCAATTTCCTCAGGAAATGAGATGTCTGCAATCAAGTCCTCTGTCTTGCCTGATCCCCTTCAATACCATTTTTGAATATATTGCCCGATTTCAATCGTATCTGACAGTGAGGGAGAAGCTGCAGAGAAAATTCTTTTCCTGTAAGTTTTGTGACAAAGAATGGTCAAACCTGATGGAAAATCAACCCTTGCACTTTGGAAGGCAGGAATGGTCTGGCAGGCTCCTGGCTGGAGGAATCCAGAGTAACGATTTCCACAGCTCACCCAGGGCTGTGCAGTCTCGTCGTGTCACGCTGGGAGCTGAGCAGCCCAAGCCCCCACATCTCTGCCCACCTTCAGAGCCTCCACATCTCTGCCCACCTTCATTTCGATGTAACAGAGGGTTTGCAGGCTGCAGGAACAAGTGTACAAGGAGGATGGAGTTAAAATGGAAGCCCAGCATCAGCAGAGCCACGTTCCTGTGCCAGCCCTGCCACAGACTTGCAGAGCTGTTCCACTGAGAGCTCCTGGGCAAGGGCTGAGGAAACGATCCTGTCTCGTCATCATCTTCCAGTGCTGAGGAAAGAGACACAAGATCTCCCCTGAGGGAAAATCTTCACAGCCCTGCTACGGTGCCTGCCAAGCCGTGAGATCCCCGGCTGGACTCTTTCACTGGCCTCTTAGCCTGATCTTAGCAGTTGCCTTCCTCCTTTGCCACCCAGAGAAAATAGCTCAACACCCCTCAAAGCCACCTCCCAGCACCAGGCTGGATCAGACCACTGTGACCCTCCAGTCCAACACCAACTGCTTCAGATGAGACACAGAAAAATATATCCCAGACTTCTTCAGGGAAAAGCTGTCCTGGGCCCTGGGGCTGGTGGGGTTATACCCAACAGCACAGCCAGGGGCTGCCTGGACAAACTCTTACAGAATCATAGAATCATAGGATCATTTAGGTTGGAAGGGACCTCCAAGATCATCAAGTCCAACCATTGAGCCATTAGGGCTCTGAAGTCCTCTGCTAAAACAGATCAGAATCTGTCAGGGTTGGAAGGGACCACAAGGATCCCCCAGTTCCAACCCCTCTGCCATGAGCAGGGACACCTCCCACTAGATCAGGCTGCCCAGAGCCTCCTCCAGCCTGGCCTTAAAGACCCCCAGGGATGGGGCCTCAACCCCCTCCCTGGGCAACCCATTCCAGGGTCTCACCACTCTCCTGGGGAAGAACTTCTTCCTCACATCCAGCCTGAATCTGCCCACTGCCAGCTTTGCCCCATTCCCTCTAGTTCTGTTGTTACTTGAGATCCTAAAAAGTCCCTCCCCAGCTTTCTTGTAGGCCCCCCTAAGATCCTGGAAGGCCACAATACCTCACACACAGACCTCCTTGGCGTGGTGGGAACTCACTCGTGTCTTCCCACACACGCCCTCAGCACCGGTGCCTACGTGGTGCCACGTCTGCTGGGGACCTTTCAGCTGGACGACCATGGGAACGTGGCTTTATCACCTGCAGTCCCTGAGGAAGCCACCTCCAGCCAAACAGAGCACCTGCGGCGGAGGCAGACGGGAGGAGGTGGAGTAGATATTGGTTTCTGTTGAAATATTTGTGGCCGGGCTGTTCCATACTTGCTGTTTTCTACAGATGTGGAGTCTGCAGCAGCAAAGAGGCCCAAGGCACCCATGAATCACATCCCTGCAAACAAAACTCCAGCAGAAATATGAAGTTATCCTGAGCAGGACAAGGAACTGAATCACCTCAGGCCACAGCCACACCAAGGCGGGTCCCTGGTGTCCCATTCTGCCTGCTGCTGACTTCCACCTGCTCAAGCTTATTTCAACGTGCAGCCAGAACGTGGCTGGACCACGCTGCAGAAACAGATCTGGCTCCATGTAAGCATTCAGAGATGCCTTCCCAAAGCTGACAGAGGAAAAAACACACCAAAGGGGCACATTAACAGCATTTCTCTTCCTCCCTGGAGGCCCAAACAACACGTCCTAAGAACTTCTCAAGCTGCTTTGCCACTTCACCAGGACCAACGCCTCAGCTCCTGACACGGTGCAGCACGTGGGTGTTAAGCGGATCACAGCCCAGTTGTAAATCCCTTGGCTGCCCCTCGGGCCCCAAAGAGAGTTCCATGGGCTTTTGTTTTCCCCCAGAGGCCGGGAAGGACGGAGCCTGGCACTCACCACGTCTGCCACGCTTCATTAGCCTGCACAAATAATGGCTCCTCACCACGGGAAACCTCCACACTGCAAGAAACATCTTCCCTTGTGAAGCTTATTTTAGAACATAGGACGACTTGCCAAGGGAAGGAAGAGGAACCCCATCACGTAGGTAATTTAAAACTCGTCCAGACAGAGCCCTGGAGCTGGGCTGCAGAAAGCTGTCCTGCAGGATGAGCAGCGTGGGCCGTTTCCTCCTCAATCAGGATAATTATCCTATTGCTGTCAGGATGTGAAACCCAAATCCAAACACCTCGAAGCCGCAGACTTCACATCCCAGCAGCCGTG
>NW_008591911.1:0-3532 GCF_000691845.1 Merops nubicus | reverse complement strand
TGAGGAGTTCCCACCGCTCCCCCTCGGCCCCGGCCGCCTTCTCTGCTCCTTGCTAGGAGGCAGGAGAGGGGCTCTCGGGTGGGGTTTTGGTACGAGCTTCCCTGGACACCCCTGCGGCAGCTCCTTCGCCGGGCGTCCGCTGCTCCATCCCTCGCTGGCAGCGGGTGCTCCGGGAGTTTTGGGGAATCAAAACTCCAGCGCTCCCTCCTCTAGATTGACCACCAGGAAAGCCGTCTGCTTTGATTTGTCCTTTTTTTTTTTCCCCTCCGTCTGGAGCTGGAGGGAGGGTGCAGGAGATAGCAAGGCGTTGGTGGAGCGAGGCTGAAGCGGGTTCTGTGCAGCGCTGGTGCCGCGGTGAAAATCAAATGAAAAGCTCGAGTTGTGCGTTTCTTTGCCAGTCAGCGAGTTTCTAGGAAACCCAGAAAAGGGGCTCGGCTCCTGCCAGGCGATGGGATTTCAGCCCGCGTGTGGGAAAAAGAAATGACAGCTCGCTGCTGGGCTGCACGAAGGGCTGGAGCTGGGCAGGGTGGGGGCTCAGGCTTAACGCAGATGCTTGTGTAGGACCAGCTCGGCTGCTGAGAGCTCCAGTAAGTCAGCACATGCCTGGGGGATCTGCCACCGTGGGCTAAGCGATGTCTGATGGGGGAGAGTGACTTTTGTGTGATCCATCTGCCCTCTCTGCCTGCACCAGGAGGACTTGGTTGCTGGTTGTAGCAGTTTTGGTGCTGAGCACGGCTCAGCCTGGCTTGCAGGGGTGAGCTCGGCAGTGCCAGGCTTCCAAATGCAGTGGGGCTGCTGAGAGTGACATTCCCCAGCACCTGCACAGGTGAAATGAGAGGCTGTGGTGGAGCTGAGGACCTGCTCACCCTCCTTTCCTAAAGCTTTGCTTGGAGGAACGTTTCCTGGAGGCTCATTGCTGCGCTTCAGGTCCCGACACCAATCTGTTTGCTTGCAGGGGAAGAAAATAGGTTAGGAGGAAACTCCTGGTCCGTGGAGGAAGCTCTCAGGGGGACGTGGGGAGATGTGTTTTTTCAGTTCAGACCAAAGTAGCTGTTTAAATTTACACATCTCCTGGCACTGGTGAGAGAACGTTGCAGAAGGCGTCTGGCCGTGAGGTGTTGGAGCTCTGGACTGATGGAGTTGAGGAGAACTCTGTGTTTTGTACTGCCTTAAGTTCATTTTCTTCTCTCCCTGAGAGCTCCTTCGCAGCTTTATGTCGGCGAGCAATTTTTTTTTTTAAGAGTTGACCCAGAGTTTAAACTTTGGCAGGAAGAGAGCTGAAAAACAAAAACCCAAAAGGTAGAAACGAGCTGACTCCTGATCAGCTTCGGCTGCAGCCGCTCCTGTTTTGGTGGCTGTGCTAACGCTGGGAGCCAAAAAGGTCAGTGTTGTCAATTAACTGGCTTAACCTCATTTCCCCTCCAACTTTTTTTAGAGAATGCTTGGAGCTTTCTTGCTTGGTTGGGTCGATGTCGAGAGGAGTTGTATGGATGCTGCTCCTTTCTGGGATCCAGCAGTGCCACGGGTGGAGGGTGTAACTTCTCCCTACTCCTGCCTGTTTTCTGAGGGTTTAGCTGCTCCCTGATGGCTCCTTCAGCCCTTGGCCTCAAATCCTCCACCAAATGTCTCCCTCCTTTTCAGAAGGGGCATTTTGAAGGATTCCAGCCTCTTGCCCCTTTTACACGCCAGCAAGCAGCAGAGCAGATTTGCTTGAGGGGTATCCATAGGGTTAACCTCACGCAGGGAGGGTGGTTACAGCTGTAGGTCTTCAGTTGTGCAAGACTTTTAATGTGCCAGGTGCTGGGTGCCCCATAAAACTTGCAGAGATGGTCCCCTGACATGCAGCCCTGCTCCAACCCACGCGTGCAGGCAGCAGGGGAGAGAAGTGAGGTGGGATTTGTGCTGTGTCCAAAGGGTTTAAAAATAACCCCAGAGGGATGGGAAGTTGTGCAAAGCTTCCAAAGCCAAATTCACACCACCCCTTCCCCCTCCAGCCTTGTGCTGCTGCCAGCTAGATGGTGTGAGATGATGAAGTCAGGGGCCAAAAAAACCACGGTGGTGGGCTTCTGCTTTCATAGGCAAGTGGTGTGTGCATGGGTTTGCACTAGAAGGATCTGATGGAGGATAACATCCCTTCTGATTGCAGATCTGTGACTGCTCCAGCAGTGGGCTGGTGGCACTTGGTTTACAGGCTTTTATTTTTTTTTCAGTCAGTAAAACCCCAAACCATGCAAAATTCAGCCCTGACCTTGCAGCTGGTAGGCTCTGCCCTCTGCACAAGGTTTTGTTCCCCTAGTTCTGCAAAGCTCTGGTTGCTTTCTGTGCTCAGAGTGGAAAGCAGCTCCTCCACCCTTGCTGTGTGCAGCTGGGACCCCCAAATTCTGTGGGATAACGACATTTCTTGCTAATGAAGCTGCTGCTTTGCTGCCCCCGAGGCTTCCCACCCAAGATACCTGGGAAGGGCTATAACGGGGATGCTGATAGTGATGCTGGGCAGAGATGCTGAGCTCCCCATCCTCCTCTCCACCTCTCTGGAGGTGTGGTAGGGGCGTGGAGGTGGATCTGCTGCTGCCTGGGATGAGGAGGGATCTCTCTGTGCACACACAGAAACCCTGGCTGCAGAAGGGCCCCGCGGGATTCGGCGCTTCCCACCTGGAGGCAGCTGGGAGGCAGACGTGTTGTTTCCACTGGCCTGTGTGTGGGTGGCCTCCCAGGGGTGTGTTTTGATCTGGCCAGAGCCTTTCCCTCTTGTTTCAAGTTTGGGATGATGTCAGGTCAGGGCTGGAGGGAGGTTTGTCCCGCTGGGGTAGCAGCAGCTTCTGCCTGTGTCCGGGTGTTGGACCTGCTGCTCCCCCTGCCCGTAGCCAGCTCAAGCTTTGCTTTTTGTGCAGGCAAATAAGGGAGTTTGCATCTAAAATGAGTCTCCTGGCAAATTCATCCCCTCCTTGGTGACTCTGAATGTGTCTTCATTAGGGGCTTGGGATGGGATCCTTCACCCTTCCTTCTGTCTTGCCTAGGGAGGGCAATTTTCCAGCCAGACCTTCCCTCCCAGGTCTTTCTAGGTGTGTTTGGAGGAGGGTTGCAGCTGGGAGTCTACAAGGGGAGTCAATTTGGGGAGCTGGTCGAGGAGAAGAGTAGTGCACAGGGACCTGGGCCATCTTCTCTTCCAAAAAGGAAGGTTTGATCCTGCGTTGTCCTTGCACAGCAGGTCCCTGCAGCTGCAGCAGCTGCTGCATGCCTCAGTTTCCTAGCTCCCGTTAAGAAATCAAGCTTTTGGGTGGCTTGTGTGGTTATATTTTCACACAGAGGATGAAACTCAGCAGGAGAACTCCAGCATTTCCCTCTCTGCTTCGAGATGTCCCCCACAGCAGCTGGACTGGAGGAGCATTTACCTGTCCTCCCATACAAAATGCCAGAGTGTTTGCCTGGAAGCCCAGCAAAGGCTGGGAAAAGGGGGCAAGAGGAAGGGATTTCAGGGAGGCAGGGAATTGCATGTGGCATTTTTCTGAATGCTTCTGCTCCTGCCTGAGCA
>NW_008591910.1:3970-19533 GCF_000691845.1 Merops nubicus | reverse complement strand
GCGCAGGCCGGCGCTGAAGAAGCCGTCGAACCCCACCCTGAAGGACCCCGTCGGGGTGAGTATGGGGCCGGGAAGACTCCTCGGTGAAGAAGGGGGCTCGGCCCGCGCTGCTCTGAGGGGTGACGGGCCCCCTGTGTGTGTGTGTCCCCCCCTCAGGTGTACTGCAGGGTGCGGCCGCTCAGCCGCCCGGACCAGGAATGCTGCATCGAGGTGATCAACGAGACCACGGTGCAGATCCACCCGCCCGAGGGATACAGGATATTCCGCAACGGGGAGTACCGGGAGGTAACCGGGAATCCGACACTCTGCCCACCCCCTGCCTCGGCTGGAACTGGGGATCCGGATTCCTTCGTCTCTTGCAGGGGGCAAATCTGTTTGTGCTCTTAGAAAAGCAGATTTTCAAAATCAGAACGCTGTCCAGGCTGAGAAACACACCCTTAGCCTTCAAATATTCTCTCATTATAAAAGGTTTCTGCAGGGTGGCAGAAGTGGGATAAAAGGGGGAAAAAAAAAGGCAAAATTGGCAAATTTTTAGACTCTGTGAAGGAGTTTTTCACGGGAAAGTCCTGAGCTGTATCCCCTGCAGTGTGGGCAGCAGGTCAGGGAGGGAATTCTGCTGAGGGTGGTGAGTCCCTGTCCCAGGCTGCCCAGAGAGGTGGTCGCTGCCCCATCCCTGGCACCATCCCAGGTGAGGTTGGACCAAGCTCTGAGCACCCTGCTCTAGCTGCAGATGTCCCTGCTCAGTACAGGGGGGCTGGACTGGGTGACCTTGAAAGGTCCCTTCCCAAACTGGTGAAGTATCTTGAAGTGTGGAAAAAGTGGGTAGCAGGTCACAGTTTGGTGTTGTTACTGAATACATACAAATGTTTCCTAGAAAAGGTGAGTTTAGGTCATGCTGCCTGAGGAGCCCAGAGCATTGTAGCAGTGAGTGGGATTTGGCAGTGAAACAGTTAACTGCAGGTTCCCACTGTCGGGCTGTGACTCAGAATGAGACAGGGTCATGGTTTTATTAAGGGGGGTGGGGGGAAAACAAACCCCAGAATGCTGGTTGAGGATGTGGAATACTTTGTTTCCAGTTTCAGTGTAGGAAATTCTTCTGGGGAGTATGTAAAGTGACCTTTAAATGCTTCAAAAAAAATAAGCCAAGGTTAATGAAAAGTTTGGTAAACAAACCTTTCCTCAAAACCATAGATTTCAAATATTTACAGAAGCAAATATTTCGATTGAAAAGTGACCAGAGTCATCCAAAAAAAAGGAAAAAGAGAAGCTGGGAAGTGAGGCTAGCCTGGAAAAACACACAAGCTTAAACCAAGATGCCTGAATGCTGGAACAACTTACCTTGGGCTGTTGTGGGTGGTGGTGGTGGTGGGAGCTGGAAGTGAAATTGGAGCTTGAAGCTGTCAAGTGAGATTCTCTGATCTGAGCATGAAGTTTTGGGCTCCTTCTGGTGGTAAGCTCTGTGAAAATGAGCCAGTTGCTGCTCTCCTACTGCACATCTTCTCAGAGCAGCTCCATTGGAGCAACTCCCAGTGTTCAGACCCTGGTGTGATCCTCAAGTAGAATCTTTGCCCTTCTGGTAAACTGATGGAAAATGATTCTAAGGGAGGGAAAAATAATGAAGCAATTTGCAGCAACAGATTCCTGGAGAGGGGAAGTGGAGTTTCAGGATGGTGTTTTTTTTTCCCCCTCAGACACAGTATTCCTTCAAAGAAGTTTTTGGCACCCTTGTTGTCCAGAAGCAGCTGTTTGATGTGGTGGCTAAACCTCTGGTGGAAGATCTGATTCGTGGGAAGAATGGTGAGTCCTCCTCCTCTCCCTCTGTCCTGGGTGCCCAGTGTGGGGTTCCTCACCTTGCTGTGCCTTCCTCTGCCTCATGGTGTCTGAGCTTGTCTGGGAGAACCATTTATCTTGTCTGCAGTGAGAAGAACCCCACTCTACAACACCTTGGAAGCTCTTCTTGCCTTTCATTACTTCTAAACCTATTTCCCTCTCATGATGTGCTTGCTACTTGTATCATGGGTCTCATCTTTTCATGCACCAAGAACTGGAGGAGGTTTTTTTTTCTGCAGAAGGATTTAGCTTCTCCATCTAAACACTGACTCCAGAAAACAGCTGGTGGGGCTTGATCTCCTGGGCATGGTTTGACATGGTGCTCCTTGAAGTCCTTGAAGTAACAGCCCTGACAAATCAGCCCCTCCATGCCTGGGATTTGGTGGCTCTCTGCCCATTTGGCTTCCCAATGAAGGTTAAAATGAGGTTAAACAAGGCCAAAGTGCAAGGTCCTGCACATGGGAAGGGGCAAACCTTGTTATCAGCCCAGGCTGGGGGTGAGGGGCTGGGGAGAAGGCAGGGAAGGGGATCCTGCCCCTCTGCCAGCTCTGGGGAGACCCCCCTGCAGTGCTGGGGCAGCTCTGGAGTCCTCAGCACAGCAGAGCCAGGGACCTGTTGACTATTCATTGCACTCATTGCTGTTCCCAAACACATTTGACCCAGGAATGACAAAGTATCTTTATAACCAAGCTGGTTTTTTGATGCAGGAGCATCAAAACTCCCCTGTCCCTCCTAGGTCTCCTTTTCACATATGGTGTGACAGGCAGTGGGAAGACCCACACCATGACAGGCTCTCCTGGAGATGGGGGACTCCTCCCACGGTGTCTGGATATGATCTTCAACAGCATAGGACCATTCCAGGCCAAAAGATTTGTGAGTAATTCTGCACTAAATTCTTCAGAGTTGAAAAATCCTAGATAAAAATGTTCTGCAAGTGTTTATCCTGTCCAGTAATGTGACTGATAAGAAAACCAACCAAAAAAAACCCAACACTCTACCAAGGAAAAGACTTCCAGTATTAAATTGGGAGCTTTTCTGAAACCTTTTTGCCTTGGAAACAGCTTTCTGGCTGCTCTACTTCACATTACCCAGCACACCAAGTGTTGGGAGGGGTGTGTGGTGTCTGTGGGTTGCTAAACAGCTTGATGAAAGAAGATATTTTGCTGGCCAATGCTTTGTTTTGAGTTTGTCCTGGATTTTGTCTAAAAAAAATTCTCCCTGCTCAGGTGTTTAAGCTGGATGAGAAGAATGGTGTGGATGTTCAGTGTGAAGTAGATGCTCTGTTAGAGAGACAGAAAAGAGAGGCCATGCCTGCTCCCAAAACCCCATCCAGCAGGTAAGTGACCATGAAACCTGCAGAATGAATTGGGTTAGTGTAAATGTTGTGCTGAAATATCAGTTTTTAACTTCACCTTGGGCTCTTTCCTTCCCTTGTAGGAAAGAAAAATATTAATGGAAAGTTTATTTAGAAGCATTGGGTTGGAAAGGACCTTTAGAGGTCTTCTCATCCTTTCAGCAAGTTCATAATTAAGTATTTAGATTAAAAAACTTCCAACCAGGCTACAGAAATCTGTTTGGGTTTATTTAGAAGCATTGGGTTGGAAAGGATCTTTAGAGGTCTTCTCATCATTTCAGCAAATTCATAATTAAGTATTTAGATGAGAAAACTTCCAACCAGGCTACACAAATCTGTTTGGGTTTTTTTTTTTTGTACCTCTTAACCCATAAGTAAAATGCTGTGACTTCCCTCCGCAGTTTTGCTGGGAATTGAAACCTGGGGATGTTTTTAAAACAGTGGGATTTGGAAAACAGTGGGACTGGAGAAATGTTGCCTATCCAGGGAGGTTTTTTTTTTGAGGCCTTTTTTACTGCAGCTGAGTGCAGCAGTATCAGGTGGAAGTTGATCTTGAACTTTTCAGAATGCCTTTTTTACTGTAATGCAGCTGGATGAGTTGGTAGAGTGAGGACTTCTGTACCCAAATCCTGCCAGGAGAGTCACTTTTTAGCTGTGTAGCCACCATCTGACACCTTCTCTGGCTGGGGCTGCTCCATTACAGTCATTTATTGTGTTTCTTCAACAGGAGACAAATAGATCCAGAATTTGCTGATATGATCAACGTGCAAGATCACTGCAAAGTGGAAGAAGTGGATGAGGACAATGTCTACAGTGTCTTTGTCTCCTATATTGAGATCTACAACAACTACATCTATGACCTCTTGGAGGAAACTCCCTTTGAGCCTATAAAACCCAAGTGAGTTTTACTAATTCCTGTTTCAGTTACACTTTGATGGGAGCTACACTCTTTGTGGCTGTAATCTTGGTGAGAATGACTCAATTCATGGGAATCTCTTAAAAAATCCTATGAAAAAGGGGATGGTAAAGGAATCCAGACTATTATTGAAGTGTTCCCAGTGCTGGTGGTCCTGCAGTTGGTGCTCCCTCCCTCGTTACAATGGGAGATGGATAGGCAAATATTTAAATGAAGCAGCACGTTGAGATGCTCAGTTCATGCTCTTTGTGGGTGCTGTTCCTAGCAGCTTGAAGAATAAACTGACTTTTTTTTACCCTGAATACACCATATTGGGCAAAAGTGACTATTTTACTGCTTTGCAAGTTTGCTTATTAATTCACTTGGTGTCAGAAATTTCCATAAAACCAGGAATAAATTCTCTCAGAAAGGAAATTCTGTGGTTTTTTTGTGGAAAGGTGTGTTCTTGGCTGATGTCTAAACCAAGCAAATCTTGAGGCTGTCATAAACCCACCTGCAAATTCAACTTGGAATACATTTTTCTTAAAAATCCTAATCCCACTCAAAAAAAAAACCTCCATGGCTGATGAATTAAAGAGCTGGCCAATTTCCAAAGGCTAAGGAGAGCAAAATGGGCTTTTTCTCTGAAACATCAAGAGCTGCCTTCAGGGTGCTGATTTAAAAAAAGGGTTTCAATGTCTGTCAATGCTTTTGAAAGAAGGATAAAATGTTTTGGTCTTGTGTTGATACCCAAAAAATCAGCCTATGAAAGATCTTGGATGATTTCTCTTTCTAGAAGCTGCAGTGAATGATAAATGAGAAGATTTTAGGCACGAGCTGAATGACTTAATGCTCTTTTTAACCCTGTTTTTTTGGTAGGTGGAACAGTTGCAACACTCCTGTGCGAAATGGTGACTTTATGTATGTGCACAAGCCTATTAATTACAAGCCTATTAATCCCAGTAGTGAGAAGTGACATTTTCTCTTAGTAGAAGCAGCAAATAAACTCTAGGCTGGCTCCCTCTCTCCTCTTGCTTTCCTAGCAACTGTAGAGCCCTGCTGAAGCCATCCTGCTCCTGTATGCTTGTAGAAAAAAACCACAATAGCTGCACCCAAACCCACGATTTCCACTCAGAACTGCAATTAAATGTAGCTTCTAAATTAAAGCACTAGCTGAAGTGTAACTAATCTTGGCCAAGTGTGTGTCCACATCCTTCTTCCATCTGCTCTGTGGGATAATTGACACAATTAAATGTAGCTTCTAAATTAAAGCAGTAGCTGAAGTGTAACTAATCTTGGCTGAGTGTGTGTCCACATCCTTCTTCTATCTGCTCTGTGGGATAATTGACATGTTCCATCTGAATTTCATACCTAAACAAAAGGGAAATTTGTATGACAACGTGTCATGGGGAAAACTTTTTTTTGCTCAATTTTACTGGCTTGTGGATTTTTTTTTTACTGTTTATTTCCTCCCTGTCCTTAAGACCTCCACAATCCAAAATGCTTCGTGAGGACCAGAACCACAACATGTATGTCACAGGCTGCACGGAAGTCGAGGTGAAGTCCACAGAAGAAGCTTTTGAAGTGTTTTGGAGAGGTAAAATCTCTCAGCCTAGAACTTGTTCAGTTCAATACAGAGGTCCAAGCCCCAGGAACAACGTTGGCTTGGCCAGGGGGCAAGCCTGTTAAAGAAAACAGGGGTTTGGAGGGCTTGTTTTTCTTCTCAACAGGCCAGAAGAAGAGGAGGATTGCAAACACTCAGCTGAACAGAGAGTCCAGTCGCTCTCACAGTGTGTTTATCATCAAGCTGGCTCAGGCCCCTCTGGATGCAGATGGAGACAACGTGCTGCAGGTGAATTCTGGGGCTAAAGGAGAACTGTGTGGGGCCATTTGGGGTTGTAAGGAATCAAAATGATGAAATTTGGAGTCCTGGGCAACATGAGTCTCCTGTGTGTAATGAAAGTGGAGCGCAGAGCTGCTTGTTCCTCTGGTTTTTACCTCTGCTTTTGAGTAAAACCAGTCAGAATCTAAACCTTGGAGGAGCTGACTGGGTGCAGTTGTGGCCTCTGGTCTTGGATCACATCTGTGACATGTCTTTTGACATCTGTGGCCCAAGACAGAAGGGATCTGCTGAATTTCTTCCCAAAACCAGCTATTTGTGAACAGCTTCTTGGATCAAGGGCTGTAAAACCACCCTCAGGCTTCATTTAAAGGCTCAGTGCGTTGTGTTTAAGCGTGCACGCTGGTTTGGGGGGGTGGGATGTTCCCCCCCCCCCCATCCCATTAAGAGGAATACAGAGCTAATCACAAGGCTAACATCATTTGTGTTCTGTACCAGGAGAAGGAACAGATCACTTTGAGCCAGCTGTCCTTAGTTGATCTGGCTGGAAGTGAAAGAACCAACAGAACTAAAGCTGAAGGGAACCGGCTGCGAGAAGCAGGTAGGTCCCACCCCCAAACAGCCTGGGGACCTTGGGTGCTGATAAATGCTCCCTCCAGCCTCTTCCTACTGAAGACACCCCAGGAAGAGTTGTGAAGGGTGCTGTTGTGATGTTCAGTCGTGGGATTGGATGACTTTAAATCCTCCAGTTTGGAAACCAGAAGTTTTTAGTGGCACTTATTCTGATTCGTCAGTTAATTGGAGCAGTTGTCTGTAACAAATCCAGCTTGAGACAACTTATTCTTAAGTAAACTGCTAAATAATTTGGGAACGTGATCTGAATGGCTCCTTACAAAGTATTTTGCCTTGGGTTTTTTTTTGTTTTTTAAGGTAATATTAACCAGTCACTAATGACATTAAGAACATGTATTGAAGTTCTCCGGGAAAACCAGATGTACGGCACAAATAAGGTATGCAGCCCATCATCTAATTACCCTTGGATTTGATGAGATCTGGTAGAAGAGAACCTTACCAGACCTTTCCTGTGCTTTATTTTAAGATGGTTCCATACAGAGATTCCAAACTGACTCATCTCTTCAAGAACTATTTTGATGGGGAAGGAAAAGTGCGTATGATTGTCTGCGTCAATCCTAAGGCTGAGGACTACGAGGAGAGCTTGGTAACTTCCTGGCAGATCTTGCCTCATTCCCTCCTATTCTTCTTCCTGTTTCTCTGAATTCTTGTTTAGTAGATGAGAGGAATAATAATTTTTGGTGCTTAACCCCTACTGTGACTGTACTTGCAAGAACTTCAGCTGTCTGCATAGTCCTGCTTCCTTGAGGGCTGGGGTTGGGGAGGTGTTCCTGGGAAGGTTTCTGGGTGCTCAATTTCAGGATCACAAGCTATCTAGCTGGGAACTACTGGACATTATAGCTTGACAACGTCCCTAGTACTTTTATTGAACTTGATATCACTTTCAAGCTTATTTTGGGCTGCTTCTGGTTAGCTTTAGTGTTCAGCTTGCTTCTCTTCTTTTGCAGCAAGTCATGCGCTTTGCAGAGATGACCCAGGAGGTTGAAGTTGCCAGACCTGTGGACAGACCACTCTGTGGCTTGACACCAGGGCGGCGTTTCAGGAACCAGGCCTTCAGAGAGGAGCTCTCCAGGAAGCTGGAGATGAGGGGTGGCCCGATCAACGGAGGTAAAGGCTGGGATGTGAGAGGACTACAGCAGAGGTTTTGCTGTTAGAGATTGAAAGCTATTTTGGAATATGTTATATGAGCCTTGAAAGTGTAAAAGGAATCACAGGATCCCAGCATGGTGGGGCTGGAAGGGATCTCTGGAGATCAACTCATCCAACCCCCTGCTCCAGCAGCTCACCCACAGCAGGGTGCCCAGGGTCACAGCCAGGGGGGTTTGGGATCTCTCCAGAGCAGAAGACTCCACAGCCTCTCTGGGCAGCTGCTCCAGGCTCGGCCACCCTCACCCCAAAGAAGTTTCTCCTCCTGCTCAGGTGGAACCTCCTGGGTTCCAGTTGGTGCCCGTTGCCCCTTGTCCTGTCACTGGCACCACTGACCAGAGTCTGGCCCCAGCCCCTTGCCCCCCTGGGGCCCTTTAGCTCTTGCTCAGCACTGCTGAGATCCCCTCTGAGGCTTCTCTTCTGCAGCTGCACCGCCCCAGGGCTCTCAGCCTGGCCTGGCACAGAGATGCTCCAGCCCCTCAGCAGCTTTGCAGCCTCGGCTGGACTCTCTCCAGTAGCTCCTTGTCTCTCTTGAACTGGGGAGCCCAGAACTGGACCCAGTGCTCCAGAGTTGACTTCACTAGAGCAGAGTAGAAGGTGTGGAGAACCTCCCTTGATGTGTGGCTCCACTTTTCTTTATGCACTCCAGGAGACCACTGATATTCTTGGCCACAGGGGCCCATTTCTGGCTCATGGTGAACCTGTACCCCAAGAATCCCAGATCCTTCTCTGTGGAGCTGCTTCCCAGCAGGTCAACCCCTCACCTGTCGTGTTCCATGAGGTTACTCCTCCCCACATGCAGCACCCTACATTTGCCCTTGTTGAACTTCATGAGTTTCCTAATGGAAGGGAGGTCCCTTAACTGTTTGTTGGGAGCCATCTCTGCAACAGGTGCTGCTTTTTTCATGCTGTACTGCTCCTTGTAGTATAAACCCAATTCCACATCAATCTTGAAGTAAATCTTTGTTATTGGTGATGAGTTGAATTCATGGTCCCATTATTGCAGCTCCTGAAAGGAAATTGTGCTGAGGGTGAGACTTTGATGTTTTTTTTTTTTGTATGCTTGGGGCCTACTTTAGCCATCAAGAGTTGCCTGGAGGTATTTGAAAGCAATGAATCAAGAATATCATATTTCATCTTTTTCTCAGCACTCATCTCATCTGAAAACTTCTAGTTCTCATTAATTATTCTAAGTTCTGTCTGCTCTGTGGTGCTGTGGAAGGACTGATCTGGGGCTGTGCCTTGTCAGAAGGAATTTTCCTGTTCTGGACTTGCTGACAAGACTTTCTTGGCTTTAAATCCTACAGAAACAGAAGAGCAATCTGTTTCAGAAATGTTTCTGCAGAACTTTCCTCCGTTGCCTTCGTGTGAGCTCTTGGATGTTCATGATGATCAAACACTTCCAAAGCTTATTGAGGTCCTGGAAAAACGCCAGAAACTACGACAGATGTTGTCAGAGGAGTTTGCCAAAAATGGTAAGAATTGGAACACCAGTCTGGAGGGAGAATTTTGGTGCCTTTGTTGCTACTAAAGGGATCACTTCTGTACCAACAAGCTAAGGATCTTGTCTAGATAATAATATAAAAACCTTTTCTGAGTTAATTAAATAGCTGGGGGCATGAAATTGGGAGGAGAAAACTAGAATTGCTTTTGATATTCTGGAGATAGGGTGAGAAGATGAAATATATTGATTCTTTTGCAGTGCTGGCCTTCAAAACAATGCTGCAGGAATTCGACTCCAGTGTTTTATCCAAGGAAAACTACATTCAAGTGAAGCTGTCTGAAAAAGAGAAAACCATAGCAGGCCAGAAGACAGAGCTAGAACGCCTGGAGAAGAAAATTAAAACTTTGGAATACAAGGTCAGTGTTTTCAGTGCCTAAAGCAAAGCACAAAATGCATTTTCTGCCTGTTGTTTGGTTGGCTTCTGGACATCAGCTCTTGCTTGCAAGGTGGATATTAGAAATGAGATGAAAAGTCTTTTGTGGGGAGCTTTACTGAAGCTTTTTGGCTTTCTTATGAGGCTTTTCTTGATCTGTTAAATTCAGCAGCTGAGAAGAAAGTGGTAAAATCTCAAACTTTTTAAACTGTGGACTATTTCTCTGGTTATATTTGTGCAACAGCTCTTATGTTCTGGTCTACGTTGACAACCAAACATAGGTAGCAATTCTGGGCTTGGATAGTTGCACTTTTAAGCAGCATAACCAAATTCTTCCTCTTTTCCTTCAGATTGATATTTTGGAGAAAACAGCAACAATTTATGAAGAGGACAAACGTAACCTTCAGCAAGAGTTGGAAAGCAAGAGCCAGAAACTGCAACGTCAGGCTTCTGACAAACGTAGACTGGAGGCCAGATTGCAGGGCATGGTGGCAGAAACAACCATGAAGTGGGAGAAGGAGTGTGTAAGTGTTAGAAACATGTGCTGGGGGAGCTGGGCAGCTTCTCCTGGGGAGGATGTTATCTGTAACAGTGGTTTGAAGAGTGGAGATGCCTTGAGGAATTCCTCAAGGACTTCTGATGCAGCTAAAGCAGCTCTTCATCATTGTGTCACTTCAGTTCAGGATCTAGAATTCAGAATCATAGAATGAACTGTAGAATCACAGACTGGTTGGAGTGGGAAAGGACTGTTAAAGGTCAACCAACCCCCTGCAGGGAGCAGGGACATCTGCAGCTAGAGCAGGGTGCTCAGAGCTTGGTCCAACCTCACCTGGGATGGTTCCAGGGATGGGGCAGCGACCACCTCTCTGGGCAGCCTGGGACAGGGGCTCACCACTCTCAGCATCCAACATTTCTCCCTTCTCTGTAGCCTCAATCTCTTTTAGTTCCAAACCACCCCTCCTTATCCTGTCCCAACAGCCCCTGCTCCAAAGTCTACTTACTCCTGCAGGGCCATTGATAGAACCTGTAGTTAGACATGCTCCTATTTGTCATAATGTGGGAACCAAAATAATTATGGCTTTAAACATGGCACTGTTTAATAATTTGGAAAGTCTTTAACTTGGTCAATGATTATTTCTAACAGGTTGTACCTCCGTGGGGAAGAATTTCATTCCCTGTGGAATACAGGATTCCCTTCAACCTTTTCAGCCCAATTGTTTGTGTTTTGTCTAGAGGGCTTCATGTTTTTCCTCCCTTTTCTTTGTCGTGTGGCAGCAAAGCAGCTGGAGATGCAGAACAAACTTTGGGTGAAAGATGAAAAACTGAAGCAACTGAAAGCCATTGTTACTGAACCCAAAAATGAGAAGCCAGAGAGGCCTTCCCGGGAGAGAGACAGAGAGAAACCTCTTCAGAGATCAGTGTCTCCCTCACCAGCTCCTGTAAGCTGCTTTCAAAACACTCCTGGATAGAGGGGGGGAAAAAGCCCCTATCAGAATGAGCTATAAACACAGGCCAGTTCTTTTTGATGGCTAGAGAACAGTTCCCAAGCACAGGGTTTGGATAACCCTAAACCTGCTTTGAATTCTGTCTCCTGTTGTATTTATCAGTGCTCTCACTCACCTTCCTGCCTTCTAAAACCACGTGCTTGAATTGGCACTCTGCACATGGCCTCCATTTGTTGTTTTATTGCCTTGTAAGTGATGTTTCTGTGTGTTCACTAAATTCTTTCCTCTTCTCTCTAGCTTTCTAGTAACACTGCTCAGGTCCCTAACAGCCAGAGGCTCCCGAGCCACCCGCAGCTCCACAGACGTTCTAATTCTTGTAGCAGCATTTCTGTGGCCTCCTGTGTCATGGAATGGGAGCAGAAAATCCCTCCACACCTGCAGAGCAGTGGCACACCTCATGCCAGGAGTAGAAGACAGGAACCAGGACAAACTAGAGACTATAACACCTCAGAGAGAAGGAGAGGGATGTGCTGGACTGGAGTCATTGAGGTTCCCAGGAGTAGAGATGAGCTAGAAATGGAAGAGGATCAATGCTGCAGGGTTAGTGCTGCTCCTCTCAAAAGCTAAATGTGGTGTTGCTTAGTCTCCAAAGCTCATTACAACCACCCTCATACCCTGAGCACCCCTAACATAGATGGGAGATCTCCCCTCAATGTGTTTTGCATAGAGCAGTGCTGTTTCCAACCAGTCTCACTACTCTTTGACACCTTAACTTTGATGTTTAGAAGCTCTTTAAAAGCAGAGATTAGTCCCTGCTGGCACGTAGGCAGCCCCTGTAAGAGGTCTGAACTAACTGCATGTTTTCTCTAGCTACAAATGTCTTTGTGTTTTAACTTGTGTCTGTCTCCTCAGATCTCTCTTGCAGCCTTCAATTTATCATTGTTTGGGCAGCTTAAAAGGTGGTTTTATGACCTGCATCTGCAAATGCCTACTGGAAACAGTGCTTGGGCAAACATCTCACTTGTGTGGTGCTTCAATTGAACTCTTAGAATAGTCTTCTCTAATTTTTCACATCTCCTAGGGGCTTTGCTTACAGGTGGGAGGCTTTTGATTCAATAACCTGCTGTGTGCAGATGTTTGTGTTCCAGCACTGTCACAGTGGCTCAGGGAAATCAAAGGGAACTGCACAACCCCAACCTCTTGAGAGGAGGAAAGTTTATCATGGTGTGATTCAATTTTGAAGAGTGTTCTTCAAAATTTCCAGCATTTGCTGGCTCTTTGAAGTCAGGGATGTGCTTTTTAAGCAAATGTTATTCCAATTAACTAAGGGGAGAACCACTGCCAGCAGGGTTGTGGTCTCTGCCACAGTGAAATGTGCCCTGTCCTGAGAACTTGACTTCAGAGGTGCCTGGGAAGAATTGTTTCAAAAAACCACCAAGGGGAATAAGCAGAAAAATAAAGTAGTAATGAGATTCTTTAGTTTTTAATTTATTTTAAGGGAAGATTTTTGCTGAAAGCCTCAATTCCCAATATAAATTTAATTTTTAAGAGGTGCTTTAGGCTTGTAAGAGGTTTATCTGTGAAGGGGACAGCCAATCCCATGTCCAAAGAAATCCCAACTGCTGCTGGATGAGGCTGTAACCTCACCACGATCCAGAGGTCTCTAAAATGGGTGTGTAAAGGGAACAGAGAGAGTCTAAAAATGCTCTTTCAAAAGTCCAGTCAAAGATCTTGAAGGTTTTTAAACCCATTCTGATTTTCCTGAGCACCTGATGATAATTTTCACATTCACAAAATAAAAAAATACCTGAATTTCCATCATTTCTGATGGATTTCCAACAGCTGAATCCTGCAGCAGTAGCACCAGTACAGGGGATGCCCCCTCTGCTCTGTTGACTCCCAAGTATGACCAGGTCTTGCATCCTTTGGAGGTGTTGGGAGTCCACACTCAGTCTGCTTGCTTGGCTACCTCAAGGATACATTTTGATTCACAAATGCATCCATGGAAACCTCAATTTCCTCATTTCTGGTGGGTTAGTATGTCCCTAGCAATCTCTTTTGACTTGGAAATGTGGGAGGAGAGTTACCAAACAGAAATATCCTCCCTGAGGAAACTTCAGTAGACATGGAATGCAACAGATTGGATGAGACCTGGCTAAAAACTTAGAAGAATTGGCACAGAAACATTCCATTCATCATTTTCTGTGAGACTTGGTAACTCTGAGAGCACTTGAGGAATGAAGCTTTGATTTCTCATACAAACACATCTTAACCAGACCCTCAGAGTTCCCTCTGAGCTGATTTGGGGGAGAATTGGGGCTGTTCAGTCTGGAGAGGAGAAGGCTCAGAGGTGACCTTATTGTGGCCTTCTAGTATCTTAAGGGGGACTACAAGAAAGCTGGGGAGGGACTTTTTAGGCTATCAGGTAGTGACAGGACTGGGAGGAATGGGGCAAAGCTGGCAGTGGGCAGATTCAGGCTGGATGTGAGGAAGAAGTTCTTCACCATGAGAGTGGTGAGACCCTGGAATGGGTTGCCCAGGGAGGGGGTTGAGGCCCCATCCCTGGGGGTCTTTGAGGCCAGGCTGGATGAGGCTCTGGGCAGCCTGATCTCGTGGGAGGTGTCCCTGCTCATGGCAGAGGGGTTGGAACTGGGGGATCCTTGTGGTCCCTTCCAACCCTGACAGATTCTGATCTGTTTTAGCAGAGGACTGAGTAGCGTTGGCTTGAGGGTTGGACTTGATGACCTTGGAGGCCTCTCCCCACCTCCTGCTGCTTCTCTCCCCCTCTTGCTCAGAACGTGCCCCCAGTTCGCCTCAGACACAGAAGGTCCCGCTCGGCCGGGGAGAGGTGGGTGGATCACAAACCCCCTTCCAACCTGCCCACCGACACCGTGCTGCAGCCCCACGTCCCTCACGCCATCACCGTGGCGGCCGCCAGCGAGAAGGCCTTGGCCAAGTGTGACAAGTACATGCTGACCCACCAGGAGCTGGCCTCTGATGGGGAGATTGAGACAAAGGTCATTAAGGTAAAGCCCAACCTGGGACCACCCTCTCAAAAAAGACCCTTTCTGGCCACGCCTTTGGGCTCCAGGCTCGCTTGGAAGGGTTCGTTCCACTCCATCTGCAAAGCTTTGGGAGTCGGGTGGTTTTGGGGTTGGAAGGTGGTTTTGGGGTTGGAAGGTGGTTTTGGGGTTGGAAGGTGGTTTTGGGGTTGGAAGGTGGTTTTGGGGTTGGAAGGTGGTTTTGGGGTTGGAAGGTGGTTTTGGGGTTGGAAGGTGGTTTTGGGGTTGGAAGGTGGTTTTGGGGTTGGAAGGTGGTTTTGGGGTTGGAAGGTGGTTTTGGGGTTGGAAGGTGGTTTTGGGGTTGGAAGGTGGTTTTGGGGTTGGAAGGTGGTTTTGGGGTTGGAAGGTGGTTTTGGGGTTGGAAGGTGAGATTTGTGCAGTTCGTAGTTTTTGGGGTTGGAAGGTGGTTTTGGGGTTGGAAGATTTGTGCAGTTCGATTCAAGGGAGATTTTAAAGTCTCCAAAGACTTTTCTTGAACTTTGTCATTGCTTCATTACTTTGTGGCCTACAAGAAAGCAGGGGAGGGACTGTTCACAAGGGTTTGGAGGGACAGGATGAGGGGTGATGGCTTTAAGCTAGAAAAGGGCAGATTTAGGTTAGATGTTAGGTAAAAGTTCTTCAAGATAAGGGTGATGGATCAATGGAATAGATTGTCCAGAGAGGTGGTGGAGGCCCCATCCTTGGAGACATTCAAGGTGAGGTTTGATGAGGCTTGATTTAATTGGAGATGTCTCTGGTTATGGCAGAGGGGGTGGACTAGATGACCTTTGGAGGTCCCAACCCAAACATTCTCTGATTCATATAAATGACTTTCAAGGGGTGGGGCTGGGCTGGCCACATGCCAGATGCTCTCCATTATAAGTTTATCTCAGTTGCTGTTTCCCTTTGAAAATGATATTATTTTTCTCCAATAAAATGCAATAATCCCTTTGTAGCAAGAATTTCAGAGGCTCGTGGCTGCAGCTAATCTTGTGGAGTCACTCTTGGAGTGGTGTTATTGGATTTCCACTAGTGGGAGGAATACACCTCTGCAGATTGGAGGCTCAGATGCTTCAGGATGTAATTTCTAGCAGCCAACAGAAACAAATTGGGGAAGCAGCTTAGGCCTTGAATGAGTGTGTCCCAAAACACTGGCTGGCCTTGCCTCAGGCAGGCTGAGAGCTCTGTAATTTGTAGCAAGAAGCTTTTGGTTCATTTTTCCTGCAGTCACAGGCCTTCCAATATTGTCTCTTTTTTTTTTTTCTCCTCTCTGAGTTTTCAAAATCCCTCTCTCCTCTAAGGTAACCCTGTAGGTTCCAGGCAAAAGCAAAGCCTTGCATGGCTGACAACACCCCCCTTCATGCTGTGGGAGGACACTGTTGGAACAAAGCCTGTGAGGTGTTTTTTGTGCACGTGTACTTACTAGCTGCTGACCTGCAAGGACAGAACAGTTGTAACCACTTAGGTTCTCAGGTGGAATCTGGTGCTGTTGCCATCAGAGG
>NW_008591910.1:0-3939 GCF_000691845.1 Merops nubicus | reverse complement strand
TGCTGAACTTCTTTTGCTTTCCAGGGTGATGTTTTCAAAACCAGGGGTGGTGGACAGGCTGTGCAGTTCACAGAGGTAGAGACTCTGAAGCAAGAATCTCCAACAGGGTGAGTTGTGGTCCTCGTGGTGAGTTCTGAGGCTGCTGGAGACATCACTCCATGAGTGTGTGTAACCTTCTGGTCCAAACTTCTGCACACAAAGTTGTTGCTTCTCACTTCAAGTCCTATAAAAGTAACTCAGAGGGGCTTGTAGAACCTACAACTGCTTTTAAGCTTGTCATGCTGTGGAGAGTAGGTTTAGAAAGTATAAAACATAAAATATAAAATACATGAGGCTTGGAACTTATTTTTTTAACCCTCCTCTATCCCCCTGCCAGTCGAAAGAGAAGATCATCCCCTTGCAACCCTGACCCCCCTGAGGAGGCTGCAGACTCTGAATGGACTGATGTAGAAACCAGAGTAAGCTAAAAAATGAGGGGGGCATCTCTTGCTTGATGTGGATGAGAATTTGGGGTCACACTGATAGCTGGAGGGGGAGGGGTTGCAGCAGAGCCTGATTTTTTCTGTGTCTTCTCAGTGTTCTGTGGCAGTGGAGATGAGGGCAGGATCAGCCCTTGGACCTGGATATCAGCATCATGCTCAGCCCAAGTAAGTCCATCTCTCCTTTGTAGCTGGGATATTTGCCTGGGAACATCTACAGTGAGATTGTTTTTCCCTGCCTTGACCCTGCTGCTTTAGTTTTGGGGTAGGTGCCTCCTTAATACTGCAAAACAAACAGGCTTGTTCCTGTTGGACACTGGTGAGAGGTTAGATCTGTAGGAGGCTCTAAGCAGAATTATTGGTTTGTCTTCTGGATAAAACTGGCATTTGGTGCACTGAACAGAAGGTGAAGTTTAATCTTGGGCTATCTTGACTGTAAAAAGCTGGGAGCTGTAGGATGACAGCAGTGGCAAAGCACTAAGATGTTTCTCCTCTTCTCCCTCACCCCTGGCCTTTATCAGATGCTGGTGTAGTAAAATACATCCACTTCTCTATCTTTATGTAAATCTAATTAAAGTTACAAACACGTCAAATATTAGGTTCAGTTTTGGGCCCCTCCCTCCCAGAAGGACCTTGAGGGGCTGGAGCGTGGCCAGAGAAGGGCAACGGAGCTGCTGGGGAAGGGTCTAGAGCCCAAGTGTGGGGAGGAGCAGCTGAGGGAGCTGGGGGTGCTGAGCCTGGAGCAAAGGAGGCTCAGGGGAGACCTTCTGGCTCTGCACAGCTCCTGACAGGAGCCTGGAGCCAGGGGGGGGTCGGGCTCTTCTCCCAAGGAACAAGGGACAGGACGAGAGGAAAGGGCCTCAAGTTGCCCCGGGGCAGGTTGAGGTTGTCCCTGAGGAACAATTTGTTGCCCTGGAGGGTTGCCCAGGGCTGTGCCAGGCTGCCCAGGGCAGTGGTGGAGTCCCCACCCCTGGAGGGGTTTCCAAGCTGTGGAGATGTGGTTACCCTCCTTTGGAGACACCTTCCAGCCTCTCAGTGCCCTTGGAGTGGTGACCCAAAACTGAACTCAGAATAATCCCTGTCCTAGTCCTGCTGGCCACACCAGTGCTGATCCAAAGCCAAGATGCTGGTGGTGCTCTTCCCTTGAGCCCCCACATGGAACAAAACACTCCCCTGAGCAAAGAACTGCTGCTGGGATAATCTGCTCTGAGACACTGAGCTCAACAAGAGTTCACTACCCAGGTTTGGCCTCTTGCAGGTAGGAGCTGGCAGTGCTGTGGAAATCACACTCAGCTCAGGGGAAGAGAATTTGCAGGCTGTCAAGACAGTTTTACAGGCAGGAGAGAGAGAGAGAGAGAGCTGGAGAGGTAAAGAGGCTTCTGTGAAGCCAAGATCAACTACATTGCTGCACTCAGAATCCAAAAAAGGTTAGGACTATGTTGAAAGGCTGTTTTGGAGAGTATCTGAAGTCCCTTGGAGAGAAGGTGATGAATATTTGCCTCTCATACACCTTATGATGTCACTTTTGAGGAGCTGGGACCTGCTGAAGGTGGCTACTGCTCCTTCCAGCCTTGGAACAGCATAGCAAAGCCTTTGGTTTGCCTGAGCCTTGAGCTGGTGCTTGTATTTCTTCATCAAACTTTGGTTTAAGCTTGTGACTGTTTAATAAAAGACAGCAAAACTCAACCTTTATAAGGAAGCTCTTTAGTTTCCTTGGGTTAACTGGAGGAGGACAGGTGAGACTTGCACAGCAGAGCAGCTGGAGGGGCTGTCGAGTGCTCTGTAGATGACTGGGGTGTAAACTCTGAGTTCTTTGTGGCTTTTTTTCTTTTGTAGGAGAAGAAAACCATGACCTGAAGGTGCCAGCACCACCTTGGACTCCTCACTTTGCTGTAATATCTGCTGCCAGGGATATATCTGCCCAAACCCAGCTTTGTTATCACTCCAGGCTGGTATTTGTAACAGCCTGTGCCAGGCAAGGGTTAAATGGGAGATACCTGATTCTCCAGCCCAAAGAACCTTGTGTGGCTATTCCCAGTAGCTTTAGGGGGGGTTCTGCCTTTCCCCCTTCCCTCTCCTGTGTATGAATCCTTGTTATTAAGCTCTATTTTCATAGACTAGTGACAAGAGGCTCTTGCCTTGTAGAGCTTTTTTTCAGCTTTTTCATTTTTTACAGGGCAAAACCCCCATCTCCTGGTCCCTGCCCCTTCCTTGGCAGGTCCTCTGGTTTGGAGGGGCACCAATGCTGCTATCTATTTAAACACAGCAAAGCACTTTACAAGTGTTTCTATGCCATGTCCTCTTTTCTTAGAGCCAGCACCAGCTTGGTAATAGGGATTTCTTCTCAGATGAGCTACCTTTGGATTATTTAACATGCAAATCAGCTTAGGGAAAAGCAGAATGAGAACATTTCAAACCACAGGAAGGAAACAAGAATCCTGATGAGTAGCAGTGGCTGGACATCAGATCTACTTTTATTTTGTAGTGTGAGTAAATCCTATGTTTTACATCTGTAGATATGGGGTTACAAGGGTGATCTGCTCACAGATATGGTGAGAACTTTGTATGCGTGGCTCTGCAAACATGTTAAAATAAATACTTTTATTCAACAGCACTTCCAAACCACAGGTTTGTGACTTAGGCTTGTGCTAAGCTACAGAAACCAAGGTGAGCAACACAACATCCTGGTTGTGCCTTGTGCAAAGGGCTGTGAATGAATCCAGCTTTTGGGGATCCTCCTGAGGTGTACACCAAGGAAAGCCCTGGAAGAGGCTGCCCAGGGCAGTGGTGGAGTCCCCACCCCTGGAGGGGTTTCCAAGCCGTGGAGATGTGGTGTGAGGGACACGGGGCAGTGGGGACCTGGCAGTGCTGGGGGAACAGTTGGACTCCATGACCTGAAAGGTCTCTCCCAACCAGAATGATTCTATGAGTCTGCTTGGATCCCACGATATGGTTTGGATGAGCTTATTTCTGTGTCTGCAGATGGCTTTTGAGGGCACTTAGTTCCATTTTGAGTGGCAGCCTCATTAAGATATTGAAGCTTTGAGCCTTTTCCAACATAAGAAAAGGCTTTTTAACAAAGTGGTTTAAGAGAGCTTCTTTTTCTATAAAGCCTAGGGGAATTTTTACAATCTTTTTCAGGACAAAGGTGACCAATGTTAGTGCCTCTTTGTAGCCCATATAAACCAATTTCCTGTCAGATGGTCCAGGAAAAGGCTGATGTTCTCAGGTCCCACAGGTCTCCTAGTTCCCGAGCTGGAGCAAGTGCTGCTGCAGAGCTTCCAAGACTGTCTTGAGTTCAGAGAAATGACTCTCTGAGAAAGCAGGAGGCAGAGCAGCATTGTTCTGTTGTCTCCAGCACTGCTTGATGGGTTCTGAGCTTTCCACTTGCTCTGGGGACCAAGAAGTCTGGCTTGAAAAAGCTCCAAGCAGAGAGAGCTCTGAGGCAGGTCTGTGTGTG
>NW_008591909.1:0-2783 GCF_000691845.1 Merops nubicus | reverse complement strand
GCCAGTGCTGGCACGTGTCTTATCAGAAGTTATCTTGGAGATAGGTGCCACGCTGCGCACTCACGTACCGTACGCGTTATGTTATAATTTACTAATTCTTACTCTTTATCTCAGAGTTATTGATTTTCGCTCACTGTCTTTTTGTGGGGTTTCTTGCTAATTTATGTCTTACTGAACTGGCTAAGAAAATGATCCTGGTACTACCAGGATGTTTTTAAAAATATCACTTTCGGTTTTGCCTGGGGAAGTTATGCTGCTCCCCACAATACTCTGACACCACCAGAGTCTGCGACTCCATTCCATTTTGAGAATATTCGATATGATTATGATGGTCATAATCTTAATTATTACAGAAATATATTATTTATGCCATTAATGATGAATCTATTGTCGATTCTATTATTTCCATTAGTTCTACTTATTGTTCAAAGAAATATTGTAAAATGAAATCAAATAGAGTATCAATGCAGGAATATACTTCGAATAACCACCACAACCCGCACTGCAACCACACAAACAGCCTCTACTACTACCAAACGTCCAACAACCTGCACTGCTGCTACTCCAACTCCCACACTAACTCCTGCTGCTGGCCCAACTCTCACAATCAACACTACTACTACTGCAACCCTCCCCACAGGCCCTACTACTCCTCCAGTTCCAACACCAAGCACTGCAACTACACCAACAGCCTCTGCAGACACTCACCCTCAATCCACATCAGTAAAGGTTACTCCTATGAAAAAAAAAAAGAAACAAACCAAAGCTGACTCTCCAGTAGGATCAGGGGCAGAATCAGAGTCAGACACCAAGCCTGACTCCTCTCCTATAAGAATGAAACACCTAACACAAACAGATCACCCAACGTGAACAGATGATGATGGAGCAGGTCCTTCCACAGTTCCCCAGGGACCAGACCCCTCTGATGGGGAGGCATCAGATACTAATATCACCACTAAGCCTTTGACTAGGAAGGAACTGAAAAATGTAAAAAAAAACTTTAGCCATCATGAAAATAAACCACTTACCACCTGACTACTCCGATACTGGAATAATGAAACCAATGGCATCTACCTGGATGGTAGGGAAGCCAGGCAACTAAAATCCCTGTCCAGAGATGGAGGCATTAACCAAGCATTTATAAAAAAACCTCACACTGTCAGCCTCTGGAGGCGACTCCTGTCAACCATAAAGATCAGACATCCCTTCAGGGATGATATCAAATGCTGCCCACCCAAATGGACCTCTATAAAAAAAAAAATTAACTACCTGAGGGAGTTAGCTGTGCAACAAATCATTTATAATAACAAACAAATTATAAACCCTAATCAAATACCATACCAACAACCCATACTACAAAAATTTATACAAAATACACCATTAATATATACCCACACACTATCAACAAAAATATAAAAACAAAATAACAAACCAACAATAACTAAAATAACTACCAAAATACAATATAAAAACAATATCTCCAATCCCATACAAACCTATATATCAACCCTTAAAAATCACTCAAAAAATCATTAAAAAAACTATATAAAAAACTAAACATAAAGAAACCCAAATACAACTCTTCTCCTAAATAAACTCATATTAAAACCAATAAAAAAAACCAAATTCCTATAAAACCAACTAAACAAAAACAAAACATATCACAACATACCCTATAATCCCTCCTACATTCCTTACAGGCCAAATTGGAGCATTATATGGTGAATGACAAGGTATAATAATACCTCTTTGTCTTAAATCCAAGATTACTTCCTTGATGCCCTCCTTGGCAGCAATTGGAATAGAATACTGGTTTACATTAGTTATTTTACTTTGTGGTAAACGGGGAGCTTGCTGAAGCAATCTTATTAATGGTGTTAGCGTACCAAATGTCCAGTAATGACCTTTCTCATCTTTTCAGGCCCGTCCCAGGAGAACATCTATTCCCAGTAGGTTAAATGGAATATTTTTGTCCACCACCATGTCAATTTGAATTGTTTTATCTTCTCCTGGGAGATGTAAAGTGATCTTAGCCATTTTTGGAGGGCTGCATTACCAAACGGTCCACTTACACGTATCGGTTTTGAAGATATGGTAACACCACAGAGTTCAGCTATATCAGCATTGAGTGTAGAAATTTGAGCTCCCGTATCTACCATGAAAGTGACCGGATACCATTTAGGTCCAACGGCACAAGTAAGCTCCAAATCCCCATTCTTGTTCTCTACAAGTCTCAATACATTTTGCCGATCTTTTGGCAGCCGGGTTGTTTTGGAGCCTACTTGTATTCGCACTATTACTTTTTCATTTATTGAGGGGCGATTACCATTATTGCTAGTGTCCATACCAGGGACCTGTATCTGTACCCTCCTCCGCTGCTGATCTAATTGTCTCCTCTCAGCAGGAGGAGAGCTACTTAGTTTCCTTGCTGGGCAGCCCTATCGGCTGATCTTCCCCTCTCAGCTGATCTCCCTCGGGAGCTTGACCTTGGTCTAGGCCTTACAGGCTGTCTAGTTTGCTTCTGTCGATTGGTCTGGGTATTCCCATATTTTTCCCGCCAGCCCTGTACCAATTGCCACAATTGGACCCATATGTTTCCCGCCAGCCCTGTACCAATTGCCACAATTGGAAAAGAGAATGGTTCAGGGTTAATACCGATTCGGGGAATCCCAAATGCCTGGCTTTGTCCTTGAGCTTGGCAAATCCCCACCCCAGGTATATTCTAGCGTAATGGATGGCCTGTTAAAGCACTGGCCCCCTTGTGGGCCTGTCGAACGGCCACC
>NW_008591908.1:0-1392 GCF_000691845.1 Merops nubicus | reverse complement strand
AAAGCCCTGGACCCTACAAGGCCACCAAGCAGAGCCAGATGAGCATTGGCTGAGCCGGGCAGGAGGGGGCAGCTGGCAAAAAGGCAGGGAAAAGGTGACATCTGTGCTCGCCCAGCCAAAGGGGTGGCAGGGAGGGGGGGAGGGGGTGGCAGAGGCACCCCTTCCCCCCCTGTCCTGTGCCACCATGGCCCTGGCTTGTTCTGCCCTTGGAGCTTGGGAACAGAGAAAGCCCCATGTCCCATGTCCCCAGCTCCAGACAAACTACAACATGAGGGGAAACATTGCTGGGACTACATCCCCAGGAAGTAGAGAAGAGGCCCCAGGAAGTCCTTCCCCAGCCAGTGCTTGGCAGGGCACCCCCAAGGACACTGTGGGCCCCGCCATGACCCCCAGCAACGGCCCTGCAGCCCTGGTCCCACACACTGGAGCTCGCTCAGCCCAGCCCCAGCACGAAGCTCCACAGAGGGTTGGTGAGGCTGAGCCCTGGGGTATTTGGCTCTCTCTGAACCCCCTTTCTCACATCCCTGCTCCTGCTCACCAGGGCCAGCCAGGCCGGTGGGACCCTGCAGAAACCTTTGTGCAACCCTTCCTTGCCCCGATGGAGTGAAACCAACCCACCCAAGATGGGCTGATTCCCACTGCAGAGATCCACCTGCACTGCTGTTACCTGGTGCTTGGATTCGGCTCAAGCTCCTTGGCCAGTCACAGTGGGTCTGGTCCAGGGTCCCCGCTAAGGCCTCACATCCCCCAGGACCCTCCCCACAGCTCCTCCACTCACAGCATCCCAACAGTTTTATCTACACAACCCCCAGCATCTTCTCTGCAACTGCAGCAGGATCCAGAAGCACCTTGCTTGGGAAGACAGCTCCTTGACCCCTGCTCAGATCACTTGGCACAGAATAGGTCCATCTACACTTCTGGCAGGGGACGTGAGTGAACAACTCCAGCCCCCTGCTGTTGCCCCCTGCTCTGACAGCAGCACGGGCCGCCCATCACCCCCAGCCCCGACCCCAAACAGGAGCTGGCACATCTGCATCATCTTCAAAATAAACTTTATTCATCCGGTAACAAGAACATTGAATCTGCACATCAGTGCACAAGTTCACATTTAAAAACAGCTGAGCACATTGGTCATAAAGTCTCTAGGGGGAAAGGGGACGATCCCAGCCACCCCAGAAGATCCAGGAGGGGCAGGCAGCAGACTCCCCTCCCTGGCCTCGTGCCCTGTGCCAGGGCACGGCCGGACCGCCCGGCGCTCCCCACACACCAGCGCACCGACGTCACAGCCTCAGAGAGGGAAACAAAAGGCACGGGCACCTCCTTCCGTGCCAACAGAGACGTCTGCAGGGCAGGCGGGCTGTGAGCACCTCTGGCAGCACTGCCGGGGAGCGA